>NW_027656318.1:0-107703 GCF_964235325.1 Thermobia domestica | reverse complement strand
AAGAGTAAGCGTATTTTTAATAACCTGAGTCCAACATTTCATTGCAGTTGTTTTCTCCTTTTAAATTAGAATGAAAAATTAGCATAGTGATTTACCACGAGGAAAACCCAGTGATCGAGCTTTCTTCTCTGTGCGAAGGAGATAAGTAATCAAAGAAAAAAATACCAGTGTGTTTTATATTTACAAATAATAATATCTATAAGTGTGCCGCGAGAATTCATGTTACACCCGTAGTGTGCTGCAAGTTGAAAAAGGTTGGGAAACGCTGGTTTAGAGAAAAGAATAATTGGTACACTCCCTCCTCCCTGCTCTCTCTCTGCCTAGTATAGCAATTTTCTTTATTTTATTGTCTCCGAAACACCATTCCAGACAAATGCTTTTCGGTAGAAAAGTTAGAAACAAACCATCCCGCTCTTGGACAAGGTGGGCAACATGCGGTAGTCAGGTCAATGAACCTGCTTTGGAAATTTTCGTGCAATTTAGGTTACTGAGAGGGTGTAGTTTCTTCAACTATACCGCCTTCTACTATGGCACGTACCATAAATAAGTCATCGTCTGATCGTATGGGAAACACCGCTAGTTGTCCTTGCCTGACATCTGTTTCATATTCATATTAGCCAGTGACAGCGATAAAGGGCGCGCATCCTGGGGTGCGGGGGAGCATACTTGAGGGGGCCTCTACAACGTACGCTCAGCAAGGCACCTTTTACTTGTCATTTATAATTTTAATGCGTTTTGAAAGCGTTTCTACACAGCCTATAATTAATTCTAACAGTTTCACAGAATTAAACCAGTTGAGAATGCTCCATGAGCATTGCCAGAACGAACTTAAAAAGAATGGAGATATGGAGCGGGAAGGAAAACTGTCATCGTTCCTAGATGTAAAAGTAAATCATTGTATTCTCACCACATTCTCTCTCGCAAAAATTAGTAAAATATTGTCTCTCTATGACTTACAGTTCTCGAGATATGACTGGTTAAATATCTAGAAATTTGAACTTTTTGGCCAGTATTTGGGGAACGGTGGCCAGTTGGCCAGCAGACAGTTAATCAGTGGACACTGGTTATTATTTGGTATTAAAATGTTCACCACCCTCTTAGGTATTGATCAACACCAATATGATATCTCTACAACCTACGGCTCCCAAGCTATGGCTCGTTAAATATCTAGAAATTGGCCATTTTTGGCCAACATCACGGGAACGGTAAGTCATAGAGAGATGATATTGGTGTTAATCAATACCTAAGAGAAAGGTAAACAATTTGGTACCGATATTAATTCGTGGCCACTGGCCACTGGCCAAACCAGTGGCCACCGGTTACTATTTGGTACCAAAAAGTTCACCATCTTCTTAGGTATTGATCAACATCAATGTCATCTCTCTACAACTTATGGTCCATGAGCTATGGCTCCTTAAATAGGTAGAAATTGGCCATTTTTGGCCAATATCACGGGAACGGTAAGTCATAGAGAGATGATATTGGTGTTAGTCAATACCTAAGAGGATGGTATGCATTTTAGTACCGATATTAATTGGTGGCCACTATACAACTGGCCATTGGCCAAACTAGTGGCCAATTGGCCAGTGTTAATCGGTTACTATTTGGTACCAAAATGTTCACCATCCTCTTAGGTAATGAACAACATCAATGTGATCTCTCTGTAACTTATGGTTCCCGAGATATGGCTCCTTAAATCTCTGGAAGTCGGCTATTTTTTGGCCAATATCTTGGGAACGGTAAGAGTGACGCGAAAAATTTAATCACTTTTTCTGATAGTTTTTGAAGCTCTATCAAATACACGGTTCAAAATTGAAAAATCGCAAATAAGAGACAGACGGACAGACAGACAGACAGACACACAGGCATAGAGAATTCAGTATCGAACTTTGTGTGCGTGGGTTTTCTCGGGGTACTCCCGTTTCCTCCCACTTTCTTCATTCCACCATTTCATTCATTACTCATCATCACCGTCTCCTTTAGCCTAACCGGCATAACGTGGGACGTAAAACTCAAAGATTTCATTTCATTCTCAGTATCGAACTTTTTAAGTTCGTTGATAATGAAGTAATAATTAAAATCAAATAATGAGGAATGACTGTGAACATGAATGTCAGGTTCCTCTTTGCGATTTTCCAAAGATTTTATTTTCCAGTGTAATATTTGCATATTATTATGTTAGTCTATAATGCCATATTTTCGATATCGTGTATCTTAGACTAGAATTACAGTGTATTACAATAAATTATCGTATTTACCAGAAATATCTTCCAAGAAAATAATTCGAGATATAACAACTTGTTATTTGAAGAAGACAGTTGCTTACTGACAAGGGAGTGGCTCCACTGAGATCCGAACGAGACAATTGTGTTCGCATTTGATATGTTATAACTAGACGAATCCCGAAGTTATACGTGTCACCGGGCGGGATATCGGGAGTTACAACATATTCAACGAACTTAAAAAGTTCGTTACTGAATTCTCTATTTTGTACACTGCATTAGATAGTGCATCAAAAACTATCAGACAAAATGATTAAATTTTTCGCGTCAATCTAACCGTTCGCAAGATAGTGGCCAAAAAATGACCGATTTACAGAAATTTAAGCAGCCATATCTCGGGAACCGTAAGTCATAGAGAGATCATATTGGTGTTGATCAATATCTAAAAGGATGGTGAACATTTTGGTACCAAATAGTAACCGGTAGTCACTGTCCAACTGGCCAGTGGTTTGGCCAATGGCCAGTTGGCCAGTGGCCACCAATTAATATCAGAACAAAAATGTTTAGCATTCTATTAGGGATTGATTACCACCAATATCATATCTCTATGGCTTACCGTTCCCGTGATATTGACCAAAAACATGGCCAATTTCTAAATATTTAAAAAGCCGTAGCTAGGAAATTACCTGCTAGAATAGTTTGAACCGAGTCATTTGTTCGGAAACGATTGGGTAAATGGAAAACTCGGTGAACATGTATCCCATCATTTTCAAGGCCACACTTTTTGGGGTAAAAAGTTTGCCCCAGGGTTCCCCGCAGGGCCCCAGACGGGATCCAACTAAAAAGTTTCAAATGGCAAAGGGGGTTAAGTAGCACATCGTTTGAAATCTGTTGTAAAATGAAGGAAAATGGAGCAAGTCTCGACTCTCTACGACAACCCTGTGCAAAATGGCGGCGGGTCAAAATGAAAACAAAAACTTAATTGAAAAGTCCACGGCCACCCGTATAAATCGAAAATGGTGAGACAAATGTAAAAACAAGAAAGGACGTGTGGCATTACGAAATCGAGCTAAAGAGAATTTCACAGTAAATATCAAGCTCAAGCTCGAATTAGTGAGAAACTTGACTAGTGTGATCCTCATTGAGATTAGCGAACGCGAGCTCCATTGAGGATAGAGAGCATGAGCCCGAGTGAGTCACGGTTGTAAAATTACCAATTTTACTTCTTTCTTTCTTTCCTTTTTTTTTCCTACTCCAATGCGTAAGGTTTATGAACAGCAGAAGTGCTTGGTAGAAAGACCTTAATTAGCATTGCTTGAATTATCCATAGACTAGGAACTGCTTAGATATCTAATGCAACTTACGTTCGCATTTTAACAATTCAGGTTGTAATTAAAACCTTGAATACTGAGCAGATGAGCACGCAGAATGTTTTGTTTGGGTGTATTTCTAATACGCAATTAATTCTTCGTAAACAAATACAACTCTATAGTATCTGAAGCGGCTTGAGTTGGATTGAATGAAAACGTGAACATGTATTCGAACTGCGCAATGTATTGTTAATTATCATGAACTGGAACAATTAGAAAAAAAAATGGAAGCGCGACTGATGAGCACCAAACATCAAAATTTCACAAGGCATGGTCAAAGCTCACACCTCAAAGACCAGAAAAAAAGATTGCCCCATCAACTAACCGTTGTCTTGTCCAAGTCAGTTGCTTCTTTTCATTGTGAAATTTCCTGCAAGTTAATCAGAATGTTGAAAATTTCCTACATTTTAAATTTATTTAGTATGTACTGATCAGTCAGAACATTATGACTACCAACCTACTATCGATATAATTTCCGTCCAGGCGATATCTGTGTCACCTGCCGACGAATGCCTGCTAGTCAGTCACACGTACGGTGCATGCAGTATCAGTGAGAGTGCTGGCCGTGTGTAGAATGGGGAAGGCGCGCGATCTGAGTTTGACCGAGGGCAGGTTGTAATGGCCCGCAGACTCGGCAGGAGAATTTCGGAAACTGCAGGACTTGTCGGATGTTCGAGGAGTGCTGTGGTGAGTGTCTTCAACAAGTCGCGAAACCAAGGGAAAACGACGTCCAAACGTCGAGGGGTTGGGCGCCCCCACCTCATTACAGATGTCGGACGTCATAGGCTGGGCAGACTGGTAAAACAAGACAGGCAGCGAACTGTGGCAGAACTAACATCATACTTTATTACTGGGCAAAGTACAAGTGCGTTTGAACACACAGTGCACCGAACACCCCTAACGATGGGCCTCCGAAGCCCATGTCCAATCTATGTGCGAATGTTAACACCACGACATCGGCAACTACGACTGAAATGAACACATGACCATCGTCATTAAACCTTGGCACAGTGGCAGAGCGTTGCATTGTCTGATGAATCCCGATACCTTCTTCATCATGACGATGGGAGGGTGCGAATCCGTCGTGTTTCAAGAGAACAGTTCTTTGATACCTGTACTGCGGGACGGAGACAAGCTGGCGGTTGCTTAATTATGCTCCGGAAAACATTCACGTGAGCATCCATGTGTCTAGTGAAGGTCGAGCAAGGCACCATGACGGCCAAGGCGTATCACACACTGCTTGCAGACGACGACCATGTTTCCCAATGTAGTGGCATTTTTCGAAAAGATAATGCACCATATCACAAGGCCAGGATTGTGATGGAGTGGTTCGAGGAACAGAGGGGCAAGTTCCAAGTGATGTGCTGGCCGCCCAACTCGCCTGATCTGAACTTAATCGAACACAAATGGGATGTGATTGAACATGACTTCAGAGCGCATCGCCCCTCTCCCTGGAATTTACGGGAATTAGATGATCTGTGTGCAAGGGCGCCGATCCTGGGGGGCGGAGGGGGCCCGGACACTCTCAAAGCTCATGTGAGCCCCCGCATTGTATTTATGAATATACAATATTTGGCATAATTTGAATACAATTTGTCTTAAAATCCTCATATATATGCCTTCTGCATCTGAATGCTCCCCCCCCCCCACATTTACAGAAAAATCGGCGCCCTTGCCTATGTGTACCAATCAACTCTCTCCAGTGACCTTTCAAGGGTCATTGCGTCCAGGCCAAGACGCGTCGCCATTGTTATCCGTGCCAAAGTTGGACACACTGACAATAAGGTAGGTAGTCATAATATTCTGGCTGATGTGTGCGTATATTTTAACTCGTATATTTTGTCTCGACTCGAATTTCGAGACGTCTCGACTCGAATTCGAGTCGAGTCGAGACAGAGTCTGTCGAGTCGAGACACGAGTCGAGACAGAAACATATTTTCGAGTCGAGACACGAGTCGAGACAACATTTTCTCGAGACGAGTCGAGACAGGCTTAAATCTCGACTCGACTCGACTCGAATGCATCCCTATCCGCCATTCCCCATTCCCGTTCCTCTTGAGTCCGAATATTCGTCTCAGGATCTTGTTCTCAAATACTTTCAGTCTATGTTCTTCCCTCAGAGTAAGCGACCATGTTTCGCAACCATACAGAACAACAGGCATGATTATCGTCTTATATATTTTAAGCTTCAAATTTCTCGACAGAATTCGCGACGACAAGAGATTTTGAACCGAATAGTAACACGAATTCCCTGCTTTTAGTCGACATTTAATTTCTTCGTGAATATGATTTTCCTCTGTTAATACTGATCCTAGATATTTGAAACTATCCACTTTATCAAAAGTATTATTTAATATTTTAACGCATCCACAATTTGCAGTATAGAACCAAAATCGTAATACTGTATATAGGGAGAAAGTGCAATTAATTAAGCGTCCCAGAAATATCCTAAATCTCTACCCTACTCTTCCTACTGAAACCGGAAGTGATAGAAATCTACTACCATTTTCGGTTTGAATATTAATTATTGATAATATATCATTCCTTACAAACAATTCTCCTTTACTAGGTGTACATGTGACACAGCTACCTGTTCATTAAAAAAAAAAAACTGTCAACTATGCTGTGTCGAATTCGAAAATTCTGGTCTGAACATAAATAGAACTCCAATAGTAAGTGAAGTGACCGCACTTGCGATAATCATACACTATGCACACAAGAATTCCTATATGTTGTTACTTACATTTTCCATTGCTTAGTTCTTCCATATCTTGCTCACAGTTTATCATGAGGGATGCGCTACAGGGTATGGTGGCAGGAAGAAGAGGAAGAGGGCGAAGGAGTTTACAATTAATGGACGATATCAAAACCGGAAAATCGTATGTAGAAAAAAGAGGTTAGAGTAAGACGATAGAGAAGCGTAGAGCATGGAAACTTCTCAGTTATGGCAAGTGACCTGCCAATAATGACAGAATGTCTATGATAAGGATGATGATTATAATAATCCAAACTTTATGTATTCATGATGACAAAATTAAGTGTTTACGGTCGTTCAGAAATTATTTTCTCATCAATACAAGTTCTTAATAATCTTTACCTCCAACACAAGATACCAACAATCTTTATTACTAACACAGAATGTCAAAAGAATCTACTTCCAACAAAAGATGACGATAAACTTTATC
Organism: Thermobia domestica; assembly: GCF_964235325.1. Taxonomy (NCBI): domain Eukaryota; kingdom Metazoa; phylum Arthropoda; class Insecta; order Zygentoma; family Lepismatidae; genus Thermobia; species Thermobia domestica. The sequence continues at coordinate 100,926 of NW_027656318.1, read as the reverse complement.
TTGGAACATAAGGGTGAATACTTATCTCCAATATAAGATGCAAACAAGTCTCAAACATCACATGACAATATTCAATATCTTTTACACCACAAACTGTCAATAATATGTACCTCAAACGTATGATGTTAATAGTCATATTGCAATTATAAAGATAACCAAGAAAGTTCTTTGACTTTTTGTGGAGGTCTGTGTTCAATTAACCCTAACACCGTGAATTGAATGCGAATGGAGATAAGGCGAAGGTCACTTGTTGGTGTGAATATATTAAAGGCAGTTCAGTTATACCGTGAACTTGCGTAAGGACAGAGTGTGCATGGGACCTCCACACAGCGTCATAAGGGCGTATATGTTGTATGAGTTCAAACTGGAATCAAACGCCGCTGCAGTGGGGCGGAAGATATGCCAGGTCTTTTGTAAGGGTGTCGTGACTATGCGGACAATGCAGCTGTGGTTTAACAAGTTTAAGGACGGTGACAAAACACTCGAAGACGCACCACGTGCCGGAAGACAAAAACAAGTGTGCAAAATAAAGATCTTCAGGCAGCAATTGAGGCGAACAGTGGCCAGACATGTGAGCAACTGGGACTACAATTCAGTGTGAGTAGAGAAACCATTCGACAGAACCTCCATCAACTTAGGAAGCACTACAATTTGGGTCGGTGGGAAACACTACAAGCCCACATGATTTGACTCCGGGCTAGAAGACAACGCGGGCAGACACCTGTGTTTCTTTACTTCTCGTCTAAGAAAGGAGCTATTTCTGTACAGGATGTTGACATGAAATGAGAAGTGAGTCCTGTAAAAAGCTCCATGGCGCCGTCATCATTGTTTAGCATTCCATGAACCGGTTCCAAAACAGCCGAAACCAGCACTGGACCAGAAGAAGATCCTCCTTTGTGTTTGGTGGACAGCTCGTGGCATCGTGCATCAGGAACTGCTACCAGCTAGTCAGAGCATCAATACAACTGCGTTCTGTCAGCAGTTGAGCCTTGTTTTAAAAATAATCAAAATTCTGAAGTCAGTGCTTCTGATTCGCAAAGGGGTCCTCCTGTTACAGGACAACGCTAAGCCCCACATTGCTAGGATGAACCGGGACACTATTCTACGCCTTGGATTGGAAATATTAATGCATCCACCATACTCCCCGGACATTACACCGTCCGATTATCACCTATTTCATTGCTTGGACAATCCCTTGGACGCCAGTTCAAATCCCTAGTAGAGGTGCAAAATGCACTTGATACCTTCTTCGCTTCAGAGCCCACCAAGTTCTACCGCGATAGAATCCATGGCCATCCAGAACGTTTGCAGAAAGTCGTCGATGCTGGTGGGGACTACTTTTGATCTTCCAGGTCATCTTAGTGAAATATCGATGTTCGAAGGTGGTAGGTGAAAAAGAGGCAGAACTTTCTTGGTTACCTTTATAAATGGTGCGGTTCAGACTTTTGGAACACTCTGTGTATGTCTTTAGTTTATCTTCGTTTATCTTAGGCTGATCATTTTAAAATCCTCAGTATGGTAGAAAGAAATATCTCTTGAAAAATGGCTAGTGAATTTTTGAATGGGACTATATCTCGCTTATAAACTTTCAGTTACTTTCCGGAAGTTTATTATTTCTCTTAATCATTACCCTTTTCAACAGAGAAAAAAAATCTCTGGAGACGCCAGTCATCTTCTTAAGTAAATGACTTGATTAATTGTGACGAGAAGTTCGCTTGTTTCACTTTAGTCACGCTGTTTCACGGTTCCTTCAAATTTCCAGTCGCTTCATATTTCAGTCTCTGTCTTCCCCAATTCCCAACCCAACTCATTTGGTTGTCATTTTTTTTTTTTTTTTACCTCAGTACCCCAATTAGATTTTTAAACATCTTTTTTTTTGTGTGTAAGAATTTAGTCTACCACATCTCTTCTGGTTCCTGAGGATCAAACCTCGCTAAAAAATACACACAGCAAAAATGTACTTACTAGGCATGTGTCTTGTTATATGTATGGTACACAAACTTTTATGTGGATTCCAACTAGACCATGTTGTCTTGTTCCTGTACAGACGTATGTGTATATATACGTATAAAGCAACCATAATTTCTGGCTGTTCCGCTGTGACTTGTTTCGGCGCCTGACGGGATGTGCGGCGTGAAATTTCGATTCGAAACGGTTTCATGCTCGACACTTGGGTTCTTTCGTATTTCAGTCACTGTTACCAAATACTACAAACGTCACATACGTAAGGAATTTATTTACATATGTATTTAAAAAACATGAACACAAAGAGTGGATGTTGTTGCTTTATATATACAATCATCTCAACTTCTTTTTTAGTCTATGCGTGTGGGAAATGTCTTGATCATTTAAAATGATTTAAAAGATTCCGTTTCAGCCCAATGCACGTACATTAAACGGTTTTTTGTTCAGTCGTCAGTGCCAACTATGCTTAAGTACCAATTACTGTCTCTTCTCAAATACGAGCGATAATTAGTGGAATTTTGTTTCCTTCCTTGAAGTTGCTCAGCTAAGAAAAATATTGCCTACGTAAATCGAAAAATTGTCTTAAAAGTATTTTATTGTATTTAAACGGAGACTAAACTCGCTAGCTAGGGTAAAACAATCAGTCGTGATTGGTTGATCTGCATTTTATACGTCTGTTCTCAGCAGCGAGGCTATTCAGGACGAAATCTACAATTCAAAGAGGGATATGAACTATCGTAGTGATTTCAATTTTCTCTTACCAGGAATGATCCTGATCTTCAACACAAGATCTTGATAATACGAGGCACGTCTACAAAATAAGTGTACTAGGGCCCTCGCGGGCAGAGGGAATTTGTTATTGCTATGTTGACCACACTGCCCTGTAACTTAGCTCCTACCCTCTTCAGCGAGCTCAATCACGCGTCAGTACGATCAAACCTGTGGCCACAGAAACGTCTCCCGTGAAAGATGTCGCCAAGTGCGAGATTCGCAACGTTATCCGTTATCTCGTTGTGAACGGAAAATTTTTGTCTGAAGTTTTTAAGGGGTTGAGTTGAGTTGATTTTTAGTTTAGCGTCCCTTTCAGCAGCGAGGCTATATGAGACGTGGACCTACTGATTAAGGTGGAATCCGAACCACATGAGCTCCCGCCGGGAATCGAACCCGGGACTCCCACGCCAAAGGCGCGTACGCTAACCGCTTAGCCACGAAGGAGCTCAAGTTTTTTAGGGACTGTTCACTACGTTTTTAAGGGGATGTTCACTTTTTGACCTATTTTCATCCCTCCCTTCCCCTTGTCACACTTCGTAAAGTATTGCCGAACCTCTCCCCCTCCTTTTTCACGTAACACTTTTTGATTTTTGTTTTTTTTTTCACCAATTTTTCTCATTTTGGGGGAACTACATACAATAAAAAATAAATTTAATGGTAGAACTTTTTATTACAAAATGCGTGTATTCTGAATACATTTCTATTGTGATTTTTTTCGCCAATAAATCAAAGCATTAAAAAATGGCAGTACCGTAATAACATTTTAACCCCATAAGGTTGTTTAATTAACCAGTTTTGATTCTTCGAAATTGCATACCGTCGTTTTCCAAAGGAGATCGAACCATTTTTTACCTTAAACTAGAAATACAAATCAATCAGCAAAGCAACGTTTGTTTTTATTTTAAAATGTGCCGTTTCGCCAACTAACTGAACATATTGGTTTCATTGTGTCTGATAAAGCGAATATGTTCAGTTAGTTGGCGAAAGTATACACAGTTATTACTTTACCGAGCTACTTTACCGAGCGAAGTAGCTGAAGTGGTAAAGCGTTGTCTTCGCATTCGGGAGGTCGCGGGTTCGATTCCCGCTGCCGACCATCCTGATTGGGGTTTTCCAGGGTTTCCCTCAATCCTACCAGGCAAATGCCGGGATGGTACCTACTAAAACAGGCCCTGGCCGATACCTTCCAAAATCATTCCCATTGTTGTTGTTGTTGTTAGATATCCAGTATAAAATGGCCTCTGGGCTGTATCTGGGGATTGTTAAATAAATAAATGATTGTTAAATAATTAAATTAAAATAAAAACAAACGTTGTTTTATTCACTGATTTGTACTTCTAGTTTAAAGTTATTGAAGATAGCAAAGCTAATTTGAATCAGTTAATTATTGGATTCCATTGTTTTAGATCACCGATGATTGAGAAGGAAGAAATACTGCCGGCAGATGCAGGTGAAACAGCATCTAAAAACTGAGATCGACTTCTTTTTCCGGGATCCAGGATGCTTCGTGTATTTAAAGTTCGCCAGTGTCAACGATGCAAAGTTTATGTAAGAAATATTCAAATCGAAAAAAAAAAAAAAATCAGTGCAAGATGAATATCCGACGAATTAGGTTTTAATTATCTTATTTTGATCTGCAAATTATGGATTGTTCCGTCGCGGAAAATGTTATTTTACTAAAAAGAGTTTCTTTTGTTTCACATACGTAACCTCTTAAAAAAATAGAGTGGGTAATGATTCAAAGCAAAAGTGTTACATCTATTCTCAGAAATAGAGATAAGAGTGGAAAAGCGAAGGCATTTTCAAGCGGTGGTTACGATCGCTAAGAACTAACTCCAGAAAAGCTTCGTGTGCCGTGAATGCAATGCGGCGATAGCCACAAAACGGGAGTTGTATTGTAATACACGCAGGGTTCGTCATCAATCATGCTGGTGTCTATTAGCGTCTTCGAATCCCTTGTGCATGATTCAATTTACATAAGCAGTGGCGTATTTAGGGGAGCTTGCGGGTTTGAACCCCCTCCCGAAATCTTACTTACTATAGTAAAGTATATGAAATATCTTGCAGAATTTTCACATTTTCAGGCAAAGCCCCCTCCCCGAAAGTTAGCAAAGCACTCCTGACTCAAACTCTTAAATACGCCACTGTATATAAGGCATAGATATGTTCGCAATTTCCCCAAGCAATAGAAATATTTATTTACTTATACAAAAGAAAAGAACTGAATACAAATATTTTTTAAAAGATTGCATATGTACCTGAGAATATAAATTACCGCAAAAAAAAAAAAATATTCTTTACGTAACGAAGACGTAAACCCGCTTCTCACCCTTGTCCCACTTCGTAACGCAATGCCGAACCTCATCCCCCCACCCCTTGTCACGTTACGCAATATGTGGAGAACCTCTTGGACGTTCAATGGACATCTTTGTGGTATGTGGGAATCTAAAAAAAATAACAATTATTAAGATATTATTGTTGTTTTTCTGGTTACTGTTGTACAGAATAATTTGTTTCTTCTAATTCTATTAATCGTAGTGGCTCTTACATCTTTTATGAATAGTTAGAAAGAAAACCTAACAATAAGGTCTGACAGATCCGATTTTTATCATTTTCTTAGAAAGGAAATAAAAAATCATTGTTACCAATAGGACAAAAAAAAGTCATTTTGTGTAGAATGTATGTGGTGAAGTGAAGTTGGATAGGAAGTCAAAGAAGTGGCACCCAGTCTTTTCAAACTCTCTCTCTCTCTCTCTAAGAGAGTGTGAGTGTGGGGTAAGGCTCCATCATGTTGCAGTAAATAATAGAGATATCGGGCTTAATTAGATTCGTGATAAATGTCGGTCCAAAAAGTCACAGATAACTTTCTGATATATGTGGCTATCTTCTCTTTCCTTCTTTCGTTTTTCTTCTTTTTTATTTCTGGAACAAACTTTCTTAACTTTTCCCCCTTTTTTCTTTGCTTTTTTCTTCGCTTTCCAACTATGCTTTTTATTGGACGTTTTCAGTTTCCTGAAGCTCTGGAGATTTCTGGAAGAAAATTTTCTCCAGGACAACTGTGCTCTCATTCTGGAAGTAGGAGGATAGAGAAAGGGAAGAAAACGGGGGAGAGAAAGATGAAGGAAGAAATAAAAGAATTTAAAAAAAACTATCTCGTATTCTCTTTCCCTTTAGGTCAATTCCAGAGTTGCCAACTTCGGTGGTTTCACCGTTTATTCTTTTTCATTACTGTAGACGTCTGGTCGTATTTTATTAGTACCAGTAACTATCTTTAGCTTTAACACTTTCAATTCTAAGCTCAAGTAGGATTTGTAGTACAGTGCCTTATAAATACAACAAGACGGAGCTCGAGTCTAAAATGGGAAATTGCACATTAGTCTATCAGGTACCTACTGTGAATGGTAGTCGGTTGCGTGGAAAAATTAATCAGTCTCGCACTTTAAAAAATAACTAATTGAACCTGTGCTCTCTACACAGCACATCATTCACATATAAGCATGAATCTCCTCGTCATTCTTCACAACATCCGTTTATGTGTCTTTACAGACACAAGTGAAAATCTAATTCATGTGTGATCAGTGTTTTCTGTCTTCTTGATAAACAAATACATTACACACACAATTAATTATAACGTTAGTGACATATGGTGTTCATTGGGCACCAAGCAATAAAGATTCATCTTAGCCTGGAGAAATGGTTATCCTTTGCTTTTCATTATCATTTGGCCATGAAACAAACGTCTGATAGATATACAACCCCTGTATGCAAATATGTAGTGTTGTAATGTATAACTCGAAGGATACGATGTTTTAATTTTTAAAATCTCAACACTTTAAGTGTATCCCTAAAAGTGTAATAAAATTAAAGAAATAACGGCTATGTTTTTTTAAAAAAAATACTCAATTAGAACTAAACAATCTACACAAAATTTGCAATCGATTAGTGAAAACAGCATCTTTCTAGAGCCTATGGTTTTCCGAAAACTCACTGTCGAAAGGATTGGCCATAGACATATAAACATCCACAAACTTATAAACGTCCATAAACATATAAACATTTCTAGCATCTTAATATAGCCTATAGATAATGATAATAATTTGCCTGATATCCAACGATGAAATATGAGCGTCTTGTAGGCTGGAGGTTGTTCTCAACTTTCTTGTTTTGCCATACTTAGTTGGCGAGTGCACAAAAATCAATATTTTCGTGCTAAAAATCGTTTCAGTTTTCTTCTGTAAAAATAAATGAAGGGACCAAAATTAAATATGGAGGAATGACTATTTATTTGATGATGTAACTGGATTGTAGTTCCACCCAATGATAACTTTGGTGGTGGGGAAACTCGGCCCGAAAAATTTTAAAAGCTTTTTCAGAGCAGCCATCCTGAGTGAGTTTTTTCCAGCTTTTCTTCATTCCCACCAGGCAAATGGCGGGATGGTACCCAACATGCATATCCCAGTCAGCTTCCTTCCATCCTCAATCCTTTGTTTCTTCCCTTTCCTCGGATAGTATGATCAGATCACTCAGGGACATCATCCCTCATATGTGACGGGCTAGCATGGCCACAGAAATCTGGCCAGAATGCCTGATTCACTGCAACTCATATGCTCTGAGATTTCGGACACTAGCATTATTTTGTGTGTAAAACACTCACTACTCTTAAGACTATCCGATATGAAGGATGGTAGGTAACTCCATCGACAAATTTTGGGAGGTGATTCCTTATATGAAATGAAAGAAAAAAGTTCTTATAAACATGGGACGAAAAACGTCTCCTTTCAGAGTTATGAACCGCCGAAAATTCGAAAATTCACGTTTCGAAACGCTCTGCCTTAGAAACTACAGAACCGATCCCAAGCGGTTTAAGGAATTACAAAGGAACTAGTATGCGAACTATCTAAATATCCATGTTTTACCATCCTCCGTTATCGGCGAAACGAACTGCAAAAAAGAAATTGAGGTACAGGGATACTCTTTTAAGTACTAATAACGCGTTCGTTTCGCCGATAACGGAGAATGGTAAAACATGGATATTTAGGTAGTTCGCATACTAGTTCCTGTGTAATTCCTTAAACCGCTTCTTATAGGTCCTATAGTTTCTAAGGTAGGGCGTTTCGAAATATGATTTTTCGAATTTTCGGCGGTTCATAACTTTGAAATGAAACGTTTTTGGACCTATGTTTATAAGAACTTTTTCCTTTCATTTCATATAAGGAATCGCCTCCCAAACTTTGTCGGTAAACTTACCTACCACCCTGTATATGATAGATTATGTATTGTTCCCTCTTTCCCGTTTCAAATTATATATATATTGTACCTCTATTTTTAGGAAAATCTCGTATCCTACAATCTGGTCAGCGTCGGTTCTTGAGACACTTGCTCTTATTTATTATTATTATTATTATTATTATTATTATTATTATTATTATTATTATTATTATTATTATTATTATTATTATTATTATTATTATTATTATTATTATTATTCCAAATTTCATGGTGTAACAGTATTCTTTTTAAAGAATTAACTGTTGGCAACCCTGGTCATTTCATGCCTTTTACTTTCTCCCCTTCCCTTGTAGAAAACTGGATGAACTTTCCATTTATTTTTCAATGGGGGTCTTATCTTTGGACGGGAAAATAATAACGAAGAAGAAAGGAATCTCTTTCGTACAAAAGAATTAGGAGGGAAAAACTAGTCGTCTGAGGGAATTATTCCAAGTAACAAACCTTACCAAAAAAAAAATCTACTTTCTTCTTTCAAATATTATTATTATTATTCGGTTTCCCCTCATCCCTTTGTGACAATGCCCCATCCCAAGTTGCAAATTCGATTGAAAAGGAACAAACAAGATCTTAACATAAAGTTTTTTCTTTTTCTTTTTTTTAATGAAATGGTGGTGGAGAAGAGATTTTGGTAGTGTGTGCTGTGTATGTGAGGACTTGTGAAGAATAGAAGAAAAAAAAAAGATTTAAAAAAACAGAAAAGAACAGTTAAGAGAGAGCAGTGCTAAGAGGGTGAAGAAAATAACTAGCGAAGAAGTTGAGATGGGGTTGACGACGGGGAAATGGCCTGTTAGAATTGACAGTCGAAAGAACATTTTTTTTCGAGGAACTTTTGCTAATAAAAAAATTCTCTTAAAAAAATTCTACCAACACCTTCCTTGATATAAGTAGTTAAGGCGAACTGAAAAAAATGAAACGAATTGAAATCTTTTGAGTTTTACGTCCCACGGTTATGCCGGCTAGGCTAAAGGAGACGGTGATGATGAGTAATGAATGAAATGGTGGAATGAAGATAGTGGGAGGAAACGGGAGAACCCCGAGGAAACCCACGCACACGGTGTTTGTCCACCACAAAGTTCACCTGGCGGGGGCTGGATCGAACCCGGGACCCCAAGCACCAGAGGTGAACGCTCTACCACTGAGCCACCGCGGCCCCAAGTTTTTGATAGAATTTTAGGGGGTCAGATATCCAGGCTGTATGTCCGTAGGTTAATGTACTCCACATGAAGGTTTTATATGTATTGAGTACGGTATGTGCCCTCAATTGCCAGGTTGTGCCAACTAATCGTTTGAGAAGATTAAGTCGATTTTTTTGCTTGACCTATGATTTTGGTGAGATGTGGAGTCCAGATAAGGTGAGTGTCAAAAATGAGACCGAAATACGTAATAGTACTTGACACTGGAATAGGCGTAAGATTAACCTGAAGGTGAAGTAGATTCGGGTTTCGGTTTACTCGTAAGCGGCGTCGACGTGCTAAGAAAACTATGGTTTGCGTCTTGAAAGTGTTAATATCCAACCTCCAAACAAGACACCAGCGCACAAATGCGTCAATACCTACTTGCATGGTTTTGTTAAGAGATTGTACTGTGCGGCCAGTTGTAAAAAAAAGCAGTGTCCTCAGCAAATTAAAATATTGTGGTGTTATTACGAACAACAAGATCAGCGACCTATAGTAAGTATAATAAAGGAGAAAAAGATGATCCTTGTGGTACAATAGGAGCGTCGTGTTGAAGTAAGTAATACTTCGGTACAGGGGCGGATCTAGGATATGATCAAGGAGGGGCTAAACCATATTTTGCAGTTTTTTCCAGTGTAAAGCAGGATTGAAGCCCATTTTATCCAGTGTATATCTGAGCGTCAAAGGGGGGCTATAGTCCCTATAGCCCCCCTTGGATCCACCACTGCTTCGGTATATAGCATATTAAATATGGTGCCAGGTAAGTTTCATTAAAAGCAAAAGCGGCAATTTGTTCTTCCTGGAGAAGTTGTGTGAAGAGAACTTGATGCGTCAACAGTGATCGTATGTTAAGAAAAAGTAAATTGTAACTCATAATGAAATTGAATATAAGTGCGTAGGTAAAATTATCCATATTAAACATAAACTTCAAGTGGTTGAATTTGAAAATGCACTGTCGTTCCGGAATAAGTTGCATTGAGTTGTAAATTAAACAACAGTTTTGCTGGGTTCATGATTTGAGTTAGAATATGGTGCGAAGAAATGAATGGATGTTCTGTAGAGATATAGTGAAAAAACGAAGATCTTCGACAGTAATGGGATGGGGTAACGAATTTGCTGGTGGAGTTGGTGCATCGACCGAACGTATGGGTACAACGAGTACAGCCTTAGCTGGGTCAGGTTGAGGCTTAGCTTTACATTTATAGCTGTATGTTGGGTGACGTTCAGGACAGCGATCACAACGTAGTGGTTCTTGAAGGTTTAGGCAGCTTTTAGTAGGATGTTCAAGGGAACAATAACCACATTTGATGTTGATTGTGCATTCAGCTGTTGGGTGTGAATTATACAGTTAACATTTCTCACATCGAATAGTCAGAGGTGCTGGCATGCAAAATGGCTGAACCTTTTATCGGCGTCAATATATATATGCGTCCTTGGATAGAAGTTGGTCTATCAGCTGTTGTTGATCAGTCAGCACTTATACGAAATAGGTTGATCCCTGGTTGTTCTTGATCCTAATACAACGCTTTACAGGTAGCCTTTCCTGATGAAGTTCAGCAAGAATTTCGTCATCGGTAAGATCAGGTTCTACACCACGAATAACTACTTACAGCATAGGAGGTAGCCGTGGTGGAGAAGGAGTTTTGCGTGTACTTGGTTGCAAAGCAGAAATCTTTGGTTTAGTCCCAAAAATTTCATAAGTAGCCTTGTTACGAACATGCGTGGTGAAATTCGGGTTACTGGATTTCAAAATGATGCCTCGGCGTGTCTTCACAATTTCACTGATCTCAAGACGTGGAACATACTTGACTAATTGCTGAAAGACAGCATGAACAGTGTCATACTTCTGATCATAGTCGGTTAAGAAAAAGTTGTAGACAGGATCTGATTGATATTGCTGCTCTTGATTATCGGAAGTATGGATGGCAGCTGTAGCTGTAGTCTGATTCACATTGGGAGTAATTCGTTGCTTCTTTGGATCGAGTGTTTGTTCCCCACTAGAGGGAGAGATCGAGAACGAATCCGATGCCCTTTAGTGATGCAGTCAGCGTACGTAGACGAAGGGATACTGTTACGGTCTGAACGAGATGTTCCCGTAACAATGCGTGGCTGCGTTTTCTGGCGACCGTTAGGTCCGATGTTGAGAGGTGGTAATCCTAAATCCTGACAGAGATTCGAAGAACCGTTAACCGTGCCAAAGTCTGTCATCGTGATGGAGGAGCCGAAGCCCAAATGAAGATGAATAAGATGAAGAAGATAATTGATGAAGTTCAAAAAACACCCTCCGAAAGTGAAAACTTTCGTCAATCCCCTAAGTGCTGTAAGTGTGCTATTCTCACAAGTACGTATTGCTATACTTGGTTCTCGCTGGCACAGTAATGCACAAGAGAGGTTAAGTTTCTTGGTGGAGTATGAACACCAAGGATAACGCCTTCCGAGTATATCAGAAATAAATACTTACTGACTGTGAATATTTGCATTGCTCACAACCAGTAAGTATTTATTTATTTATTTATTTATTTATTTAACACACACCTATTACAGAGCCAATTGCTCCAATTACAACAGGTGAATACAAATTCAATATACAATTGTGAAATTGCTAAGTAATCTATTAGATTAAAATAAATATAAGAAAAAAACAGAAAAAAGAAAAAAGTCTAAAATAGCAACATTAATGCAGGCTACTTTTTTCTTTTTTGAATGCAATAACATAATCATTACATTACATAAGCAGGGTTCAAAAACCATTCAATCAATTATACACTTTTCCAAAGACATCGTAAAATCAACGATTATTCCAGATTTTATAATATCATTATGTTTCTTACAAAGTCTCACAAGTGGTGAATTTTTATGGGAGGTTGTTTTAGATTTAGGTATAACAAATGGTAATCGTACTCTTAAAGATCTACTAGTGCTAAATTTTAACATTTCCAGAAAATCTTAATTAACTATAATACCATTAATAATTTTAAACAGAAATACATGATGCATTATTTCCCTCCTTTTCACCAGAGACGTACAATTAAATTCCCTTAAGATAACAAAGCTTTTCGCACTATATTTGGCAATTATACCTAGCAACAAATAATGTTCTATGTTTTTCTGTAATTGGTCACAATAATAGTTTTTTAAACTTGTGAATAGTCTGATAACAGTTACAAGAGTAACAGTTGCGCCATCTGTTGTTCTTATGTGCTAGGACATAAGAATAGCAGGTAAGGAAAAAAGATTAGAGCACTGCTATTCATGTATTGTGGCTTCGATGCAATGATTTCTTTCCATTTCGGCGCTTTTTCTTCGCCTGTAGCCTTTCGCTTGGGCCGTAGTTTACGTTGTTATAGTAATCGTGCTCTGTCAAGATATAACTTTGTATAATTTCGACTAAAGAGTCAGTAAACAACAAAAATGTGTTGTAATTTATGCGGTACTAAATTGTCCACTAAATCAGCTTTCTTTACACTATATGTTTCACGCATTATGACGCTTTCCGTTAACCGGGTATGGCCCAAGTGTTGGTTTAAAATATTTTACAGTGACATATAATCATTTTGTTGACCCAACGGTTAATGCAGTTGGGTTGGAAGTGGCCACCCATCGTTCCCAAACAAACCAATTTGGTTTCAAAATTTTTAACCATACCGCGTGGTCACGTTTCAAGCCAATCATTTTTCTCGGTGTAAGTGGGAAAACTTGTAGCATCTAGATAACGTATGCTCCATACTGATTTTCGTAGTAAACATGAGGATTCCGTACATTTGTACAATATACCGCTGTTCGGATAACGGATGTTTCTCATTGAAGAAGTACCTAGTGTTCATCACAACTGTGGTGTTGAACGATCACAACAATAAAAACTTTCTTGTATTTTTTTACAACATGGAATGAAATCTCCAAAATAGCCACTAACTACGGACTAACTTCAGAGTGAGTTACAAGCATTTTTTTAAAAAAAATTTAAAGATAGAATACGATCAAAATATTGTTTAAAAACAGACAGGAACCAGAATCATTTGGTAGTTTTTAAGCTCATTAGAAGCAAATTCTTCAAAAAGATAACTACTCTCTCTCTCTCTCTTTCTCTCTCTCTCTGCGTTATTACATTCCATTCCATTATCTTTCTTATTACTCCGAAGGATAAAATACTTTCGTACAACGGATTTTTAAGTGGAAGGGGAGAACATTTGGTAATTAAGTTGAGCAATGAAAGTCATCCTCCTCAAAATTTATAGCTCAATTCAAAAACTTTTACTCTGCCTAAATTTCCGATCACTTTTGAACTGCTACCTTCCGTTTCCCATGATGCTTTGCGGCAGTCTCTAAAAGGGGAAATGAAAGATTAAATTAAGTTTTAAGGATAAGTTGGTCCCTTTTTTCTTTTTAATTTTTGGTTTTCTTCGTTTCTTTTTTTTTCTTTCTTCTGGGCCTTGTAAATAGTACGAGTTAAAATAGTCAGGGTTACATTCCCTTCTGCAAATGTTGATTTAATGTTCTCTGAAGGTAAAGAGATGGAAGAGCAAATTTACGAAATGTTTTTTCACACTTTCTTCATTAGTTCTTCTTCCAAATTTTGCACGAGAGAGAGGCAAAATATCCAACAAGCGAGACGATCCAAACGGAAGATGTGGTTGTTGGTTCCTTGCGAGTTTAGCACACATTTTAAATTCAGAGGGAAGCAAAATTTTCGAACTTTGTTTTTCAATGTTTATTCGAATAAATCACTAGTGTAACTAAGGATGCAAACCCACCCTCCATGAAAATGTCAAAAGATCCCCTGTTTTCAGACTCATGAAGACACGCAAAATGTCTACAGCAATTCAAAATCTTTATTATTATTATTATTATTATTATTATTATTATTATTATTATTATTATTATTATTATTATTGAAATGAAAGCTATGAGTTTTACGTCCCACGGTTATGCCGGTTAGGCTAAAGGAGACGGTGATAATGAGTAATGAATGAAATGGTGGAATGAAGAAAGTGGGAGGAAACGGGAGAACCCCGAGAAAACCCACGCACACGGTGTTTGTCCACCACAAAGTTCACTTGGGGGGAGCTGGGATTGAACCCGGGACCTTAAGCACCAGAGGTGAACGCTCTACCACTGAGCCACCGCGGCCCAATTATTATTATTATTATTATTATTATTATTATTATTATTATTATTATTATTATTATTATTATTATTATTATTATTATTATTATTATTATTAATGAAAATGGGGAATGGTGGAAATTTCATAATGAGGAACTACATAATTTATACGGTTTACCAAACATTGTTAGGGTCATCAAATCTAGGAAACTCTGGTGGGGAAGACATGTAGCCAGAATGGGAAAAAGTACGAACACTTTCAAAGTTTTAACTGGAAGTCCAATCGGAAAACGAGTATTAGGAAGACCTAGGCGCAGATGGGAGGGCAGTATTAAGATAAATCACACACAAATAGGAATACAAAGTAAAAACTGGATCCAGTTGGCTCAGGATAGAAGACAATGGAGAGCTTTTGTGAACACAGCATTGAACCTGTGGGTCCATAAGCCGTAGAGTTCTATTATTATTTTTCTAGCTTAATTTTGTTCTCACTGTTACCAAGGAAGAAAGTAAAATGTATTTCAGTCTCAGCTGAAAATTATTGAATATTGTCAAATTACTTCTGTTTACTCTTCCAGTCTTTGTACAGACTCCTCGTTGTAAATAATACGGCTTTTAGTTACTAACCTGAAAACATTATAAGTATACAAAACAATAATGAAGAAAAACTGTGAAATAATTTGAAACCTGGAACGTCGATTTTGAGTTCTTGTGTTTGCGTCCTTATGAAACACTAAAGATTTGAATTTTTGTGTTTACTTCTTTACACAATACCGAAAATCGGAGTTTTTGTGTTTACTTCTTTACACAATACCGAAAATCGGAGTTTTTGTGTTTGTGCTCTTAAACAACACTGAAAATTGGAGTTTTTGTGTTTGTGCCTTTATCCAACAATGAAGGTTTGCGTTTTTATGTTTACACCCTTAAGCAATACATAAGTTTTTAGTTTTTGTGTTTGTGTACGAAAGATGTTTGATTTACTATTTTTATATAAAGTATTAAATAATAAAAATAACTGTCCAGAGCTACTCACGAAAGTATATCTGAGCATTCCAACAGGCAGAACAAGACCAGGGAATACTGGTATATTTTTCTGTGAAAGGGCACGAACAAATATTCTTAGTAAATCTCCGCTGTGGAGAATGTGTGACTCCTACAATGAATAAAGTCATAAAACTGATGTTTTAGATATATTCAGTACGTCAGAATATGTATTTAAAAACAGGATTATTACCGAGTACCAGACACTCGAAGTGAATTGATTAATTGTACGGATACATATATGTCTATGTATGTATTATACGACACTATAATTAGGCGTTAAGCCTGTTGTGTTGTTTTATTAAATAAATAAATAAATGTTTGAGTTTTTGTGTTTATGACCTTGTGACCAACACTTACGTTTCAAGTTCTTATGTTTATGTCATTATGCAAAACGGAAGATTTCAGTGTTTCTGTTTGCGTCCTTCGGCGTCACTGAAGATTTGAATTTTTGTGTTTGTGCCCTTATGCAATGTCTAAGGTTTGAATTTTTTTAATTATTATTCTTATACAACACCCAAAATTTCAGTTTTTTGTTTGTCCTTATGCAACAATGAAGGTTTGAGTTTTAGTGTTTACGTCCTTATACAATACAAAATTTTTCAATTTTTGTGTAGTGTCCTTCTGCGAAACCAACCGAAGATTTGAGTTTTTGGTTTCAACGTCTTTCAGCAACACTCAAATTTTGAAGTTTAACATTTGCGTTCTTATGCAACACTGAAGCTTTAAGCTCTGTGTTTACGTAATTATTGAAAACCGAAGATTTGAGTTTTTGTGTTTGCGTCTTTCGGCAACACCGAAGGATTGAGTTTTTGTGTTTGCGTCATTCAGCAACACCGTAGATTTGAGTCTTTGTGTTTGTGTTCTTATGCGACACGAAAGGTTTGAATTCTTTTGTTTATGTTCTTATGTAACACCCAATTTTGAATTATTGTGTTTGTGTTCTTATGTGTTCTAATGGAACACCCAAGGTTTGAGTTTTTTTTATGTGCTTATGTTGCACAGTAGGTTAGAATATGTGTTTACGTCCTTAGACAATACCGAAGGTTTGAGCTTTTGTGTTTGTGACCTTATGCAACAGCCAGTTTTTGAACTTTTGTATTTGGGTCCTTTTGCAACCCCCAAACATTAAGTTCTTGTGTTTTTGTTCTTATGCAGCACCCAATTTTTGAGTTTTTCTGTTTGTATCCTTATGCAACACTCAAGATGTGTCCTTATGCAACAATCCAGGTTTGAGTTTTTGTGTTTGCATTCTTATGCAAAACCCAAGGTTTGAGTTTTTTGTGTTTACGTGATTATGCAACACCGAATCTTAGAATATGTGTTTAGGCGGTAGAGTACCGAGGGTTTGAGTCTTTGGTGATAGCATACATGAAGCATGCAATGGGAGAAGAGGGACAAAATAAAATATTTCTCTGTGGAAACGAAGAGGTTAGCAGAGGACGACCACGGTGCATGGAAGATTCTCACTTCACGCCAAGCAACCCTTTCTGCAGTAATGGTAGAAAATCTATGATCATAAAAGAATAAATATTAAGAATATGTATAAATAAAGCCACATTTTTTTTTTTACAATAACTAAAGTGAAATAAAGTTATCATTCAAACAACGTTTATACAAACTTAAAATGTCTGTGATAGTGTTATTATTAAGACATCTCGTATTTCTTATGTAATGATGGGTTTCATTCAGAGGATTGTGTGGAGTTTACTGAAAAGTTTCTTTTTTTCTTCTTTGCGTCAACTGTAAAGAGAGAGAGGAAGAGATACACGAAAAAAAAAAGGAATTTTTTCAGTTGGTTCCATGGGTCGTCGCCAGCTATACAATGTGTCTTCTGGCGACACCTTTATGCAGCTATTGTCCTCCTTCGCATATTCTGCTCAGGTTACATGTGTTTGGAGTAGAAAATATATTAAGTTTCAAATCGTCTCTGGATTCTTCATAAATACATACACACACACTTCTTCTCTTTTCTTAAAAGCTTTTGCGCTCCCTTCTGCTTTTATATGACAACTGTGACCTTTTCTTTTCTCTTTTTTTAAGTGATAGTTTAGCAGAAACGAACACAAAAAAGCCATTTTTTGGGAGAGAACTCAAGTTTAGTATTAAGGAACGGATCACTTTTGGGTTCATTTACTACCCAAACAGCGTGGGTACTGTTACAGTACATGGGCTTAACATCCACCTTCGGTGGAACTAATCTCCCAGTTCGCAGACCGATGTCCTCGTTAGCGTTTGTACTAGTATATTCAATACTGATCAAAATGTTTCTAGTTGAATGTTCTATTGTTTAGAGCAGAAACGTGAACATTTCTTAAGAGATTTCATCTCGGCGAAATTAAAATACCGCTAATTTTAAATAATTATGTGGTATCTTCAAATAGATAAAAAGATAAGTGAAATGTGTGAAATGTGGAATAAGAGCTTGCTAGACAATATTATTTTACATGTGATACCATTATCACGACTCACTTATCTGCTTTCGATTTCCAGCCATTTAGAAAATCGGCATTTATTTTCACGTTTCTAAATGGCTGCAAACGGGAAGCTACTAGGTGACTCGTGATAACGGTATCCCATGCAAAATAATATTGTCTAGGGCGCTTTTGTTCCATATTTCGATTATCTTTTATCTATTTGAAGATATCACATAATTACTGTAAAATTAGCGGTATTTTAATTTTGCAGTGATTATTCCTCTAAAAATTGGGAAGCACGAGTAGGTCAGCGATAGAAAGCTCACTTCTGACGAGACTGTTCTTGGTTCGATCTCAGGCAACGTCAGTTTGTAATGGTAGTCATTCAGATTTATTTATCGCCCGTCTCCTTTAGCATAATATATTTCTTATTTTTATGTTCTCTTATTCAGAATGAAAATAACTCAGTACAATAAAACTACTTTCAACAGATTTGATTTAATCTTTTTTTACTTTAGTGTTCCTTTCAACAGAAAGGCTATATGAGACTTGGACCTACAGCTTAATGTGGAATCTGAACTACATGTGTTCCACCGGGAATCGATCTCGGGTCTCCCATATTTTCAATAGATAAAAGTTGCATAACGACATAAATTGGATGAGTCATAAGAAGGTAATAGTGTTTATATATACGGTATATAGCGCTGGAAATGTTTCCAGTCTGAAAATTTTGATAATAGATTTAAAATATAGTGGTTACTTCTGCATGTGTCCCAAGAAGAAGCAGTTGAATTTTGGGAGGAGAGAAAGAACAGTGCAAGTACGATTTCAAAGTATCCACTAAAGTGCGGTATTCCTTTTGAAAAAAGTGGGGGAGTTTCGAGTGGGGTACTATAAAATCAATGCTCTTTCAGTAGTGAATGAAATAAAATAATTAGCAAGCACACAGGTTATTCAGGGATAAAGTTTCCGCAATGATCCTTTTTTTTTTTTTTTTTTTTTACATATTTTCGCCTTAAAATTCTCTCTTTACGTGTCCCTCCGAAAAATAATGCCTCGTTTTAAGTTTTTCCCAATCCTTCTGGCTTGTAGCACCTTCCCATCTTCAAACACGTAGGCCTACATAGTATTGCTCACTAGACCAGACGAAACGAGATGAGTAATTAGGATTTCTAGTCTCACCACATAAATTTTGTAGAAATCTTGTCTTGGTTCTCGAAGTTTTCTGTCTCGGTTTATAAACGGACGTACAAAAGATTATTTTTCCAGATTTCATCTAGAAGTTATCAGGATTCTTCCGGTTGACGAGAGTTCCATGAAGGGTGTGAAATATAAACCTTTAAACTATAATTATTATTAGAGTATATTGTGGCGTAGTCGCTAACACTCTCGCCTTCGGTGCGAGTGGTCCTGGGTTCGATTCTCGGTGGGGGCACTCGGTCGAAAATGTGTAAAAACGCTTCTTCAGGCCAGCCACCCTGAATTAGGTTTTCCTCATTCATACCAGGCAAATGCCGGTGTGGTACGTAACTTATAGGTCCCAGGCCGCTTCCTTCCTTCCCCAATTCTTTCTTCCTTCCCTTTCCCCGGTAGGAATGCGCACGAGACAAAATTTGAGGCTGTCTCGGCTTGAAAATGTGCTGTAAAAGTGATGTCTCGACTCGAAAAACGTATATTTTTCTATTGGAAGAGCTGTGTCTCGACTCGAATTTTCTCAGGAAAATTCTGTCTCGACTCGACTCGTGCGCATCCCTATTCCCCGGGTAGTGTGCTTGCCGAGGGACGTCATCCCTCAAACGTGACGGGCTAAATGACCTTAGATGTCGAGAGCCCAGAAATCTAAAATCCTAAATCCAAAATTAGAGTATATTGTGTAAAGACTTGCGTTATCTGCAAACGTTAATAAATGCTGTCCATTGTGTTCGTACAATCACTTTGTCAATCTATAGTTTTTTTTATATTATGAATCTAACACTAACACTGTTAAGAGTTCTGAAACTTGAGCGAATTTGAGAAAACTTCTAGTCTAGTTTTCGAGTTTTCTCGTTTCGTATGCAACACTATACGTATGGCCCTGTTCCAAGCGCACTATCTTCCACTTTTAAACAAAGCGACTGATCTTAAAATTCAATTTTGCATGGCCACCTCGCAGGGGCGGATACAGGACGGACTTCTGGGTGGGGCGGTGGGTTGTAATACTGCTACTTAGAGCTACTTTCAAGAGCTCCAAACTCTGGGATGGGTTTTATTTATATATATAATAAGAAAGTTTACTCTTCTTAGGGGGCAATCGCCCCGATTGCCCCCTCTGGATCTACCGCTGCCACCATGGCTATTGGTGATTATGTTTAGAAAAAGAAAATGTTCAAGTATCTCGTAAGAACTACTCCCATAGAAGTCAATCGACCTAATATAAGCCTAAACTTATGCAACCATTCATAACCGTTCGTCCATTAGTGTTGCATAACATTACAGGAGCTGCTATAAAATTTCCTATTTTCTCGGAGAAACTAACAATTTCAGCAGGATTAATTTCTACGTTAAAGGTTTCCCACGAGACGTGTCAAGACATAATTTTCTCACTCCCCCCCCCCACCTTCCGCTGATCTAATTCTTAGGGCGCTTCTTTGGTGCACCTGTCCATTCCTGGTAGGAGAGCATTCAATCCAATACTGTAGATTCACGTGTCACAAGGCATCGGTGTTAGAAAGGGGCTCAAAACTTAATGAATAAATGAATGAAAAGACAGAATTTTCCTGACGAAATACTGGACAAATAAGATGTCTACCAACAGAAACAGACAGACTCTGCGAGACAAGACATCAATGGTGTACGCAAGAATTTTATCAAGGGGATATTTGAGTTCCAAGTTCATAACATTTCTGATGCATTTATATATATCTTACACAAGGGGGATTAACATCTAGAAAGCTTCCTTGCGTACGCCACTGGTTTCAACACACCTTTTCGAAAGCCTCACACTTGTCTTTTAGAGACAAAAAGTGGAAAATTCTAAAGACATTTCTCTTCAACATTTTGCTTTGGAAAATCTAACTTGATATTTTTCGGGGTAAAAGCTGTCTATGTGGGACACCTTACCTACGTAACATCTCTATAATAATCTAGAGAACTGGCAGGATCTTAAAAGCCTTAGTGGGTGGTAATCGGAACTGTCCGAACAATCATATCCTCTTACTAGTGACATTGTAACTTAACTTGTGTTCAACGACGTTGCCATAGCTTTGGTCCCCATTACACTGTGATTAATGGCTTACACATTGGGTTCTTTCTTTCTATATAGAGAAGGGGGAAATAAACAAACACTGACCAATTTGCCTGCATATATAGATCATTCCGTCTCAATGGAAAAAGAAATATTCTGTTGAAAGCAGGTTAAAAGTGTCAAATAACAGCAACATCAAGCACTCGGAGTTTCCAGACTATTTTTTTCTTCGCCAAAACATTTGAGACATTCCATTCCATATTCATATGACTGAGAAGATCAGCTTTTGCTCACCCCCTATTTTTGCCGAGAGCTGCCGTCCAGTTCGAATTTTGTTCCTCTCCAAAGGAAGAAGGAAGATTTTTCCACTCAAAGTGTCAAATAACATAACACAAACCATTCGGAGTTTCTACGCTACTTTTTTTTTTTTCGCCAAAACCTTTCTCAAGTGACAGAGAGGAATACGCACTCACCCCTCTGGTGGAAAATTGTCAGCTATTTTGAATTTCTTGGCAACACCGGATTTCGGAAAAAATGTTTGTTTTACTACCATGTAGTGGGAGGAGAAGGTTAATAGGTCAATTTTCCATACCTCCCCCAAGGTTTTTAAGAAGTTTCTAAAACTTTACCAATACACTTTTGAATAGTTAGTCAGGTTTGTCCCTCAAACAAGTTACTATCGCACTTCATATTTCTCCAGACCTGGTAGTTCATGGCTGAATGAGCTTTCTTTTCTTTTTTTTTCTTTTCTTTTCTTTTCTTTTCTTTTATTTTCTTTTATTTTATTTTATTTTATTTTATTTTATTTTATTTTATTTTATTTTATTTTATTTTCACATCAGCATTGCAACCTTCTGTCTTAAGATAATAATTTTACTGTCTCATAGACTCGATATTTGCAAATTGAGAAGCTGTTCCTTTTCTGTTTATATGCACATGCAATATGATTAAATGCAGTTTTTAATTTCTATTCTAGTTTCTGACTGCAATTTCCATCAAATTTCCAAGAAAACAATAATACAGGGTGGTCCAAAAATAGGTATACAGTCCCATACTGATAGGCTCACTGTATTTCATATCATTTCTTACTGTTATCAAAAAAGTAGACCTAGCTTCTTTATTATTTGTTCTTAATGTCTTTTTACATATACTTTAAGCCCGGAACAGCCGAAGCAAATAAACCGAAAGATAAAATGTTATACTTGATCAATGCAGGGGTGTATACTTACTTTTGGGCCATCCTGTATTTAAGATTAAAGTTTGGATAGGGTATTACATTATCATCTAGTGTAACTACGTTAAGTAAGTTATTGCTTAGCAATATAAAGAAACTATATTATTCTAACTACACTAAAGAAATAATATACCCGTCTCTTGCTAGTGTATGAAGCAAACCAGAAACTAGAATTTAAATAAAATAAAATAAAATAAAATAAAAATCAGCAGAAAACTCAAATTCTTCAAGTAAGAAGACTACAGTCTGCATTGTACTACTCCTAACATTATATTTCTGTCCCAGTGGCGGATCTAAAAGTTCAAAACTGGGGGACCTGACAGAACCCAGACTATGAAAGGTATACCATTAGCTTGCTATAAACTTTCAAAAATATATAAATAATAGCCTAAATTATTTTCGTCACTTTGAAAACTGGGGGGACTATACTCCCCAGCCCCGGGCTAGATCCGCCACTGCTTTCCCCCTTCCTCGTTTAAAGCAATGTTTTCGTTTCGATACTCTACATGTAATGTAGGGTCTATAAACTTAAAAATTGTATTAAATTTCAAGTATGTTTAACACTTGTAGAATAAAATGACAAAATCTTATGTAAAATACTGTATAACTGTAAAAGTAAAAGATTGCTTATATGAATCTCAGTAATTATTTAAATCAAAAAAGTTAGGTTTGAATAATGGCTCACGATGGCATAAATTCAATTTGTAACTAAGCAATATCGATATTCAATTTCATGAAATTTCCAAATGTTGTACTCTATTTTATAATTGGTGAAGGAATTCATATACAGTCAAATGGTTGATTCTCGGTGCCTGTGGGACTATTTGGTGTTAGACACATAATCGAAATGCAATTATGTAGCTATTTGAACCGAGCAGCTATTCTGGCGACACACTGCTCATTTAAAATAATAATAATAATAATAATAATAATAATAATAATAATAATAATAATAATAATAATAATAATAATAATAATAATAATAACTTCTATGGCCTATGGAACCAGGAGATTAAATGCAGCATTCACAAAAGTTCCCTACTGACTTCTATCCTTAGCCAACTGGATCCAATTTCTATTTTGTATACTTATTTCTGCAAGATCCATCTTAATATTGTCCTTCAATCTGCGCCTAGGTCTTCCTAATGGTCATTTTCCGATTGGTCTTCCAGTCAAGACTTTGAAAGCGTTTCTACTTTCTTCCATTCTAGCTACATGACCTGCCCACCTGAGCCTCCTAGACTTGATGACCCTAACAATGTTGGGTAAACCGTATAAATTTATGTAGTTCCTCGTTAAGAAGTTTCCGTCATTCCCCATTCCCGTTCCTCTTGGGTCCGAATATTTGTCTCAGGATCTTGTTCTCAAGTACTTTCAGTCTACGTTCTTCCCTCAAAGTAAGCGACCATGTTTCGCAACCATACACAACAACAGGCATGATTATCGTTTTATATATTTTAAGCTTCAAATTCTTCGACAGAATTCGTGACGACAAGAGATTTTGAACTGAATAATAACACGAATTCCCTGTTTTTAGTCGACATTTAACTTCTTCGTGAATATGGTTTTCTTCTGTTAATACTGATCTTAGATATTTCAACGTATATACTTTATCAAAAGTATTATTTAATAATAATAATAATAATAATAATAATAATAATAATAATAATAATAATAATAATAATAATAATAATAATAATAATAATAATAATAATAATAATAATAATTTACTTATGCTAATTGAGGGAGTTAAAAGAGGAAACTAAAGATCGAGAAACGTGGAAAAAACATTTCCGGGCTCAAGCTTTATAAAAAATAAAAACTCATTAGTCGCAGGACCCGTCAAAAGGCAGAATTCTTAATAATAATGCTAATGGAATTTTATTTAATTCACCTAATAAGTCTCTGGACGAGTAAAACTCCTCATGCAATAATGCATTGGAAGGTTTTATTATATTTAAAGAATAAGCTCGTGACTTACAACTGTATCTAATATTTACAGCGTGATGATCTATACAATTCGTAGGTAGGTTTAGTGTACTTAGAACTCCTGGCTAGACTCCCACACACATATAAAGTAACTTCCGCGCGTGCACTTTCGAATTGCATTAGATGGTACTGATAAAGACAACATGATATCTTTCTATTTTTGTATTATTTTTACAATTTTAAAACTTTTTTTTTCAGTTGCTAACTGAGTTATGTATTTCAATTTACTTTCTCTCTATAGGAATGCGCACGAGACGAGTCGAGACAGAATTTTCCTGACAAATTTCGAGTCGAGACACAGTCCAATAGAGAAGGATACATTTTTTAAAGTCGAGACATCACTTTTACAGCACATTTTCGAGAC
The DNA here is from genome assembly GCF_964235325.1 of Thermobia domestica. Lineage (NCBI taxonomy): Eukaryota > Metazoa > Arthropoda > Insecta > Zygentoma > Lepismatidae > Thermobia > Thermobia domestica. The sequence goes on along the minus strand of NW_027656318.1, from coordinate 76,355 downwards.
GAGACAGCCTCAAATCTTGTCTCGGGCGCATCCCTATACTCTCGACTTCTCTAAATTTTTGATGACGCAGTTTGCGTCATATTGTCACCTTATGGATATTCCTGGATTATTCGCTATTATTTCAATGACGCAGTTTGTGTCATATCCTTACCTTATAGATATTTAGTGGATTGCTATTATTTCAATGTCACAATTTGCGTCTTATCCTGAGCTTATTTCTGTATTACTATGTGTTCATTCTATTTGTCTTCAGACTCATGTCTCATGCCTCAAATTGACTTTGTAAAAAATATAAAAGAAAATGTTTCAACCGCTTCTGGTCATTCTTTACAGCTGCCAGAAAGCGAGAGAGCTGAGTACAAATTATGCCACAACAATGCTGAAATGAATGACATCACGTGAATTGTTTAAATCAATGCCAGCCTTAAAAGCGAGTAATTAATTACTGATTTTGGAAGTCAAAGGATGACATGCCGGGAGATCAAGAGACACAGAGAGAGATCAAAAAAACATGGGGAAAAAATCGTTGGGGCTAGAATAGGTACAATGCATGCGGCTGAACACAGCCTTTGTGGTATTGACAATAGATACGAGTTGTATAGCAGATTATCAGGGAACGTCTTCGTGTCCACCAAATATCATGACTCCAACTCTGAATCAGTGTTGCCATACTCAACGTTCGATTTTCCTCAAATCAAATCTCAATTACTGTACATGCTGGAGTTAAATGTTCAACGATTCTTTGGTTGTCTTAAGAAGATAACCTCACAGTTTCGTCAACTAGCCCTTTTTTTTTTCTTTCTTCAAAAATTGTATCAAATATTCACCCCAAACTTGAATTGCAACCCCTTTTAAATAGAAACAAAATGGACCGAAATGAAATAACGTCCCATGATTACGACCTGTTAGGCTAAAAGAGACGATGATCAAGGCAAATGAATGATGATGGAAGCAGGGCCGTGCCGTAAAGGGGGGGCTAGCGGGGCGACGGCCCCTTGCGCCGAAGTAAGGGGGCGAAAAATTCAGGAGTAAAAAAGGAAAAATATAGGAAAAATTGCTTGGAATACATGTATGGGGGCGCCGTCGTATACTCTTGCCCCGGGCGCTGATTTTCCACGGCACGGCCCTGGATGGAAGAACTGGTAGAAGGAGAAAGCGGGAAGAAACGGGAGTACCCCGAGAAAACCCACGCACACGATGTTGTCCACAACAAACTTATTTGGCCGGGAAACGAACCAGGGACCCCATGCACCAGATGTAAGTGCTCTACCACTGAGCCACCGTCCTTGTTCCACAAACCTTCCTAACTCCATATATATTTGTACACTTTCTGAATAAAACTCTACTCGTTTAACAGGGAAATGATTGGTGTAGCATGAAAATTAGATCTTACTCTTTATCTGTACGTTTTGTCTCATAAAAACAATCTAGTTCTATCATTTTTTATCCCTGAAAATATAAGTGAAAGTATTTTACAATTACATATCGTCTTTTCGGGCAAGGATGTTATAAATAGAGAACCTGCCTATATGTATCTTTATCCTATTAAATCAATGAAGCCAAAAAACAACCGAGCATCGGCACGTCTGATTGGCTACTCTCGTTTCTGCCATCGTCTAATTGGCTACTTTCGTTTCCGCCATGATTGTTGGCTCAAAATATTGCGATCCTATTGGGCGTAGTGGGCAGAGTAGGGGTGGCGAAACTGTGACTTCAAGATTTTGTTGTAAGGGCAGATCCTCTATTTTATAAGATCCTTGTTTTCGGGTGCGGAATAATACCCGTTCAATACTACATAGATTTAGTGTCTTGTAAGATTGGACGATTCCCGACAAAACTTTCTGGGTGCACACCTGTTTCCCTCAATCCCTTCCAGTTTTTGCTCTATGGTTCTCGATATTGAAACTAAAAGATATAATAGGTTTCAACCACTTTCGGTATGAATAAAGGGCTAAGAGTTAAGTTGAAATATATATTGTAAACCCGTTTTTAATCCCGTTTGTAAACCCGTTGAAATATATATTATAAATCCGTTTTTAATCTAAAGGGATTAGCATTCAAACCGTAAGTGGTTAATTTCTTGATTTTCCGGTTTAAGTAGAAAACTGGAGGCAGAGATTTTTGTGACTTGAATATGTTTCTAAAAAGAATTTCTCACAATCTGTTATACATATATTTTTTAATCCTCGATGGCTAAAATTGTTGAAAGCGGAAATGTTAAAGTTGTACCACTTCCGGTTTGAATAGAGGGTTAAGGGAGAGGATGGAACTATTTCTGGTACATTAAAACCACACAAAAATATTGCTATTATTAGCTTTTGCTCTGATACCTGCCGACAGATGAAAAGATGGATGAACGGAATAGCCGATCTACACGTATATGCAGCAGAAGTTAGGAAGACTAATAAATATGGTACTTGTATCGATTATGGCCCGGGTCCCTAATATGGCCCACCCACCATATCTCTGCAGATTTACGTTGGTGCTACTAGATGACGGTATAAACGGTGTCCTCATGACAAGCGTAAACATATGTGCACAGCTCAGAGGACATAGTTTATATTGTCATCTAGTAGCACCAACGTAAATCTGCAGAGATATGGTGGGTGGGCCATATTAGGGACCCCGGCCATAATCGGTACAAGTACCATAAATAAATAAGTAAATAAATAGTTTGTTTCCAGACCGGTGATTTCAATTAGCGGCGTCCACCAGTATCGTGAGGCAAACTGGGGAGTCATGTGAGTAAAAGAAGTGACGGCCACTAGATTTAGAAAGCTTTTAATGGGTTTGTTGGAGACAGGGTAACGCAACTTGCAGACCTCGTGTTCGTCATTAGGCTGACGTAGTTCAGCCGATCGCTAACAGATGGCGTTGGAGCAGCTTAAACCCATAAGGGCTGTCATGCCAGTGGTTAGAGTTGTTATATTATGTAGTGCATCTTGTAGGCTATATTGTACACGATGCCTCAGTAGTAAAAAGCGCTCACCTCTAGTGGGAAGAGTCTCTCATTTGATCACAGGTTATACTGTAAAAAATAAAATAGCATTAAACCTTTTTAGTACAGATGTTGAGGGGAAAGTATATCAAGTGTGTGTTTATAAAGTGTGCATCGCGTGTGAAAAAGCGTTCATTCTCCGAAAACAGTATCTAGTATAACAAATTTAACCCATTTGGGACCGCTGTCCGATTATTGGAACATGGTTTTGGTAAATATATATCAACGTGAGTTATTTGTGCTGGCGCGGTTGGGCTTTACGAGACAAGTGATCTGACAACAGCCAATCATCCTTTGTGGGAGTTCAGTAGTGCAAGTGCCGTTTGACTAAAGTGTACAAATATGTCACTTGAAACACTTTTTCTGCATGAACAAAAAGTTGGTCACAAATGGGTTAAAACACTTCTCCTCGGCAAACAGTTCGAAAACAAAGTCATGCACATACATTTTGCACATTTGGGACATATTTAGACAACACAGTAGCTACAAGGGGTGAATATGTGTCATTTGGAGATGTTCAAAGAGTGTCAGAAATGTGTACAGTGTCCTATTGTGTCTAAAAGTAGTTTCCTTATTTTATGCAGTGTATGTGAGTTACGGTGGACAACATCATGTCCGCGGGATTTCTCGGGCTTCTTCCGTTTTCTCTCATTCCGGAAAATATTTCATAATCATTTACTCTAATTATCTGTCTTTCAATCGACAAGACACAATTAGAAATTTCTGTAAATTAGAAATTTCAGAACATTTCATTTCTTGTACATAGTTTGAATATTACGAGTGTTTGAATTTTCGTGGATAATTCATCGGTACGAACTTTTAGTACAAATTCAGCATTACCTGTAAATTATGTAAACTTTCGTAGAAACAAACCAAATATAGCACCACTGTCCTCTATCAGTGCTGTCGGCGGTCTCTGTCCATACGTGAACATATATTCCTGTCATCCACTGATACTTCACACACATCCAACCGACAAGAGACGCAGAAGGGAAAGGGGTGGGTTGGAACAAGAGAAAAGGACAATCACATAACAAACTGTCAGAGGCAGCTGAATGCAATGACCATTGACTGTTGTTGAATGGCTGACTCTTCCCTCCGAAAGCCATATCTCCGTTTCTAATGGATTCCAGAACAGCAGAGGACTTGCAAAGCGGTTGTCAAGTTCCGACCCTCAACAATAGGAGCGATGGATTTCTGTCGATTAATCACTAATTCACTAACAAAACACTACACACAGCCAATCAACGGCGACGTCTAAATGCTGGCTTTTGTTCTACAAAATTAACACACTCCCACACACATACACTCCATATATATATATATGGAGATAGATAATTAAATACATCCAGGACATGTGAAATTTTAAAATTCTGTTCCTGACACTATTAACGGGCCGAGTTTACGATTTAAACGAGAAGAAGCTTGCTAGATGGCAGCACTTAAGCCTGTATTTGTAAAATATTAGTTTCTTTACTGTAAAATGCTTCAATATGTCTATCATACGTAAGATTATTTGAAATTTTGTTAAGAAATTTTTTAAAATATGTATTGCACTTGTACGTATCCATTACCATATATCAAAGTAAAAATTATATTTAACCGAAAATGCAACTAATTAAATAAATGAGTGGGTTAAGCCTAGCATAATATTTCCGTCAGTGCTTTCGGCATATTTTCTTTTCCATGTGTGTTCCGAAGGAATATGATGCATATGGAAAGTACAATTGTTATTTTTTGCGGTGATCTATAAATGTTGTAATGAATAGAATCCGGATTTATGTGCATTAAAAAATCTTGAAAATATGCATGCAAGTATGCACTAAAAACTTTCAAAATATGCAAGCAAGTATGCTGTAGAAACTTTCAAAATATGCAAGCAAGTATGCACTAGAAACTTTCAAAATATGCATGCAAGTATGCACTAGAAACTTTCAAAATATGCAAACAAATATGCACTAAAAACTTTCAAAATATGCATGCAAGTATGAACTAGAAACTTTCAAAATATCCATGCAAGTATGCACTAGAAACTTTCAAAATATGCATGCAAGTATGCACTAGAAACTTTCAAAATATGCATGCAAGTATGCACTAGAAACTTTCAAAATATGCAAACAAGTATGCACTAGAAACTTTCAAAATATGCATGCAAGTATGCACTAGAAACTTTCAAAATATGCATGCAAGTATGCACTAGAAACTTTCAAAATATGCAAACAAGTATGCACTAGAAACTTTCAAAATATGCATGCAAGTATGTACTAGAAACTTTCAAAATATGCATGCAAGTATGTACTAGAAACTTTCAAAATATGCAAACAAGTGTGCACTAGAAACTTTCAAAATATGCAAACAAGTATGCACTAGAAACTTTCAAAATATGCAAACAAGTATGCACTAAAAACTTTCAAAATATGCAAGCAAGTATGCTGTAGAAACTTTCAAAATATGCAAGCAAGTATGCACTAGAAACTTTCAAAATATGCATGCAAGTATGCACTAGAAACTTTCAAAATATGCAAACAAATATGCACTAGAAACTTTCAAAATATGCATGCAAGCATGCACTAGAAACTTTCAAAATATGCATGGAAGTATGCACTAGAAACTTTCAAAATATGCATGCAAGTATGCACTAGAAACTTTCAAAATATGCAAACAAGTATGCACTAGAAACTTTCAAAATATGCATGCAAGTATGTATTAGAAACTTTCAAAATATGCATGCAAGTATGCACTAGAAACTCAAAATATGCAACCAAGTATGCACTAGAAACTTTCAAAATATGCATGCAAGTATGTACTAGAAACTTTCAAAATATGCAAACAAGTGTGCACTAGAAACTTTCAAAATATGCATGCAAGTATGTACTAAAAACTTTCAAAATATGCAAACAAGTATGCACTAGAAACTTTCAAAATATGCATGCAAGTATGCACTAGAAACTTTCAAAATATGCAAACAAGTATGCACTAGAGACTTTCAAAATATGCAAACAAGTATGCACTAGAAACTTTCAAAATGTGCAAGCATACTTGTTGTATGCACTAGAAAGTTAGAAAATTTGCACTATTAATAAGATAACATGCACTTAAGAAACAGATAATTCATTTTAGATTCGCACTGCACAAAGGCACAGAAAGTTCGGAACATTTATCTGGCAAAGATTCAGTGATCCCACAAAATGTACTGGTTGATTAATTCAATCTGTCCTATAGCACTACTTAGTGGTTATATATCTAGGTAATCAGTGTATGCACTTTCGGCGCGGGAGACCCGGGTAAATTTCTTGTGGAAACTCGTGTGTTTGTCATCCCACGTCAAGTTGGTTCACGCCTCATATAATGTTGGAGTTGAACGAGATACTAAACCTTAAACCGAAAATTGGGATGCACCGGATAAAGAAATCGAAACCGAGACCACGCGAACCTGAGTTTTTAGCGAGGCTATATGAGACGGGACCTACTGATTGACGTGGGATTCGAACCACATGAACTCCCGGCGGGAATTCAACCAAAGTCTCCTACCTCAAAGATGCATACCCTAACCGCTTAGCCACGAAGGAGTTTACACGCGGATTTGAGTCCAACGTTCTAAACCACCTAATTACAGAGTTCGTACACTTAGTCATTGCTTCAATATAATAGAGAATATTTTAAATTTTTACATTTTGCTGTGATATTTGATGTTTATGATACTACTGGTATACCATACAGGTCTATATCGGTCCAATGATGAGAACACATACAAGAAGAAGCGCTTTCCGTCGAAAGTGAAAATGCAAAATTTATTTTCTTCATACCTTCACAACCAACTCTAAAAGTTCAATAAAAAATGAATTGACAGGCTACTGTATTTCTGGATCATTATCTCAGTAGCTATGGAGAATATGTCAAACAATAACAAAAACCCTTTTATATATAAGGGTTGCTTGATAAATAAATGGACTTTTTTCTTATTGTGATTCCAAGTGGTTTTTGTGTGACATATTCTCCAGTTATATGTATTCAACATAATAATAATAAAAAAAGAAAACACATTTTTTTTAAAAGAAAAGGTTCTTTCCCCGTGAAAGCAAATGAAATTTCTAAAAAGCAATGAAGTATCTTGGATTTTCGCTTTCTTTTTCGTATACAAGATAAAACAGAGATAATCCACGTTTCAATTTTTCCTTCATGTTTGCTTCGTCAGAACAGAAAGAACAAAAAAATCATTCTTTTCTGACATTTTTCTCTTCTTTTTTTAAGTTAACGTATATTTCTATCTCTTTGCAGAGTTTCTTCATTTTTTTTTTGTTAAGAAAAAAAAATCTCCTTTTGCAGCTATTTGTCAAGAATTTTGAGAGCCCTGTTGTTTCTTCCTCATTTCTTAACGTCTTGTACGGATGGGAGGAGAAAGTGAGAGGAGAGGAACGGTACTTAAAAAGAAGCAAGTAGTTTTTACTGTCTATGAGATAATGGCAAGGACTCTTAAGAATAATGTTAAAAAGCTTTTCAAGTGTGCATATTACGTCCACTGTGTGGCTTATCTTCGTTTTGCTGCCTTGTTCTCGGAACCATAACTATTCATAAGGGAAAATAAAATAAAAAGGAATATATACAGGGTGATTCAGAATTACGAATAAAATACTTGAGAGATGGTTGTTATAAATAAATTGAGCGTTCTACGACCAAAAAAAGTCAAATTAAGGTTTGTTTCTAAATTACAAGCCTCACAATCACCCAAGACAGCTCAAGGGGTGCCTCTGAGGCTCCTACTGAAATATGAATTTATCTAATTATTTGATAATGTTCATTTTTTATTATTATTATTACGATTGACAAATGATTTCATAGTAAAGTAGTTGATAGCCTTCTGTATTTATAACGGAAAATAAAAATGGTCGCAGTGGGTTCAAGTAGCTTGTATAGTCTATGTAGCAGGAAATCTCAGAGGCACCCCTTGGGCTTTTTCAGGGTAAAATTAGCATGGGCTGTCTCGGGTTAGAAAGAACCAGCGTCTCGTGTACATAACGTAAAGAAGTTCTGTTTGTGGTGTGATATTTTCTCAACATTGAAACCAGAAGTAACACAAAATTTTTACTACTTCCGGCGAAGTGATAGAATATTTTCCTTTGAAACGCTTAATCGATTGCCGAAAACGAAATATTTCAGTTTACCGTTTCACAATTATGCCCTTTAGACTAAAGAAGACGAATATCAAGGGAAGTGAATGTTGATGGAAGAGTTGGTGGAATGAGGAAGTAAGAGGAAACGGGAGTACCCCGAGAAAACCCCACAGACATGATGTTGTTGTATAAATAAATGCATAAAAATGAGGATAACTAAGCCAAATTACAATGTCCTAATCAAGGCAACCCGCAGGACTTCTTCCAAGCGAGGGACAAGAGACCGACACGCAAGTACAGACGGAGTGTATATATATATATATATATATATATATATATATATATATATATATATATATATATATATATATATATATATATATATATATATATATATATATATACACTTTGATGCACGGTTATATATAATCTAATATAAATAAAATAAAGAGTTCGTGTGTGTCTGTGTGCGGCCTGGGGACCAGACGAGTAGACCGAGAGTTACCAAATTTGGGCCATGGGTACCTTGGTGCAGGCCCCAAACAAAGACGAAGAGCTTTTTTCAAATTTCGGACCAGGTTGTCTAAGGGGGGAGGGCGTGTACTGAGATCGGCCTGGGGACCAGACAAGTTGGCCGAGGGTTAGCAAATTTTGGTCACGGGTACTTTGATTCAGGCCCCAGACCAAGGTGGAGCGTTTTTTTTATTTTTTTTTAAATTTCTAACCAGGGTGTGTTAGGAGACGTTTACCTGGACATGTAAAAGTAGTAGAAAATGACCGATATTAGTGTCAAATCCATAGTTTTCGCGGTCGCTGAAACGAATAGTGATACTCCCACAGGCATGGACTTCCAAATACAGCCCTCATGCGAAGAATGGGTGTATTCAGCTAGTACATACTATAAAGCAACAATTATACACACATATCCTTATTAACTATAGTAAATAAACTATAAAGTTATAGTACTTTGTACTTAATATAAATGTATTATACACTATAGTATTTGAAAACAAATTAAAATGCTTTGACATGTATTTCCAAAAACTGAACAACCTTTTAAAATCCAGTAGGGGGAGCAACTGCCCCTCTTGTTCCATGCTGCGGGCCAGCGATATAGTGGGTCAGTGGGTCGTGGGTCAAATGAATCAAAATTTGTGAATGAGTCGTGAATCAATAGGAGGTAACTCACTGCGACCCACCACCCATCGTGACCCAGCATGACCCACTCTGACCCACCGACCCACTCTAAACCAACCTCCCGTTACGACCCACCCACGCCCTCTGCTCAGTGCATTGTAGACAGCATCAGCTGAACTCTGATGAATTTGTCTACGGTTTACTTTCAAGGCTTCAATTTTTCTTTGTTTTTCATTTGTTTCTATTTACTTGCCTGAAGTGAGTAGATATACATCTAACATGTAACACCTCCCAAGTGTAACATTCCGATTTTCATAAAATTTGGTAGGTAGATACTAGACATGAAATAAACATATACGTGTTTTAAAAAAAAAAAATCTGCGGAGAAACAATTTTAGGGAGCAAATGTCCGCATCCAAAATTTTGTAAGTTGACACCCGAAAGACAAAAAGAAGTTTACCGAAGTGAATAAAATTGTGCACAAATATTGTAGACTTAAAATGAGGGAATATCTGTTTCATATTTTCCTGAGAAAAGAAACATTTGGGTAGGGTACAGAAACTTCCAAACGTTTGATTACGAAATATCAAAAGTGCTAATAAGTATACGTCCGAAGTGCCTAAATTACATGGATACTTGCAATGAAACTTTGATTAGAGACAATACAAAAAAAAAAAAAAAAAAAAATAGCGAAAACGTGTATTTTTTAAGTTTGTACGGGAAAACTGTGTGGATGCCAAGGCCCCCTCCGAAGAGAAGTAAATATTAGAGCAGAAGCGCAGGAAGGAAGGAATGAAATTTTGCATAAATAATGTATATGTAAAATAAGGCAATACGTGTTTCGCAAGTATACGCTAGAGGGCGCAATGTTCAATCTTTGAACTTGTACTTTTGAGGGTAGAAGCACGACACACTCGAAATTCACTGTATTGATTCCTACTTTTAGGTCATCTATTTATGGTAAAAGTTCACTATTCTCACACTAGCTGTTTATAAAATTAATACTATAAAATTTATAGCGTGTTTTATAGTATTTAAGGGGCGCCTTTAACCATTACAATGTGTTTCCGCATAAACAAAAGCACTTGTTGATTTATTTTCTGTTTACTGTTGATGTACCAAATTTGAAGCAAATCGGTTGGGGACACTTACGAAACACAAATTGCCTTATTTTACATGTAGGTACAATATTTACACACAATTTCCTGCGCTTCAGCGGTAATATTTACTTTTTTCGGAGGGGCCTTGGCCTCAACACTGTTTTTCCGCAAGAAAATAAAAGACACGTATTCGTTTATGTTTTTACGTATTGTCCCTACACAAAGTTTCGTTGCAATTCTTCATGTTCTTTAGGCACTTCTGACATACTGTTAGTAGAACTTTTGAAATTTTGTGATCAAAGGTTTAGAGAGGTCTGTGCCCATCCAATCTTTTCTTCCAGGAAAATACGAAACACGTATTTAGTTACTCATTTTACGTCTACAATATCTGTGCACAATTTCATTCACTTCGGTCCACTTCTTCTTGCCGTTCGGGCGTCAACTTTCAAAATGTTGGGTGGGGCTTCTTTGCCCCCTAAAACCGTTTTTCCCCAGAAAATAAAAAATAAAAACACATATTCGTTTATTTCATGTCTTGTATCTACCTGACAAATTTTATCAACATGGGTGTGTTGCACTTGGTAAGTGTTACATGTAAGTGAAAAAACAAAATAACAACAACAACAAAAAGGAAAAATATCAGGCACTTTTGGATACTGATATTCGTAATTGTAATAACAACAATAGGACTTGTACTCCATTTTCTTTCCTTTAGGTTAGCCTGCTTTACCTTAATCTGAGACTTTTAAATTTCATTCTATTTCTCACTGAAAAGTATCTGTAATTCAACAAGGAAATAATTAAATTGAAGTTCATCCTATAACAAACACTTTATCATTTTATATACAGTCCATTTGATATAACATGTCCCTTCTGACGGTTGCTTTCCTCTGTTTTTTTTTTCTTCTTTATGCGAGTGTTAAGAACAATCAGGCGAGAAGAATTGTTTCTATGGCAACAGCGCATTCAGCCAATTATAGTGGCTCATTTCTCTCGCTCTCCAATAGTAAACATTCTACCCTTTCCGCACGTTGCCAATTTGAATATAAACAAATGTACATTGTTTCAGTCGAATCTCAACTTGACTAGCGGACCTGCTGGTTATTGAGAGAATTCTTTTTAGTTATATTTTGCGCCATTTAATTTTATAAAACTGAGATTTATTTACAATGAATAATTTTGTGTTTCAACACCAGACGCAAAGCTGACAACACAACATTGAGCACCACACAGCGAGCTGTCAGAAGGGACAAGTACTATCAATTACAGCATAATAAAAGTCAGGTCCATCGGTGTTGTAACAGAGCGGTGCTTGAGCGACTAACAGTAAAAATTCAAACTCCAATTAGTGATAATTTCACAGCTTTGTTTTATTACAAGTGTAAAATCTTTAGTCGGTGGAGAACAGGGCCTGGATCATGGGTCAGAGTTGATGACAATGGGTTTTGGTGGGTCATGGTAGTTAGTGGGTCATAGTGAATCAGAGTAGGTCATGGTGGGTGGTGAGTCATTGTGGGTCGTGGATCAGAGTGCATTACGGAGAGTAGTTGATCACAGTGGGTAGTGGTTCAGTATGTCATGTGTCAAGTTTTCATTGATCCTCGCCATCTGTGCTGCGGCAATTATACTTTGAGCTTGCATTACTACAAGTAATGCTTGTAGTCTGATGTCTAGAATTGTAGTCAAAGTCCTACAAGTAATGCTTGTAGGTCTATGTCTAGAATTGTAGTCAAAGTCCTACAAGTAATGCTTGTAGGTCTATGTCTAGAATTGTAGTCAAAGTCCTACAAGTAATGCTTGTAGGTCTATGTCTAGAATTGTAGTCAAAGTCTTCACATGCTCAGACTCATCTTCTGGGCTTTAAATTTAGAATATATATATATATATATATATATATATATATATATATATATATATACATATATATATATATATATATATATATATATATATATATATATATATATATATATATATATATAAAAGTCATAGCGTTGGTGAAGATACGGATATAACTAACCTTAACTAAACAACAAAAGAGTTTTTAATATGCGTTATAAAGATTACTCATTTCACGACTTGAAAACTCTACCTTTGATGTTGTTTAATGGATGCTTTTGTAACTGTGTGAAGTTAACTAGAGTAATTTGTCTCGCTTCACTGATTCTAAATTAGCTTATCGTTCTTGATAATAAAAGGAATTTTCTTTTAACTTAAATAAAATCTATTGTTGATAAAGTTGAGTTATTTAACACGTCTCTCTCTCCACGCATCCTTATCTGCTTTCCTTTTCACACACACACCACTCACTTGAAACAAAAAGGGTTTTATATCAATCCGTTCCTTTGTTTTGTGCTTCTGAATGTCGAACACATGTTCTGTAGACATATTTTGTTCTCCCCGTTTTCATCTTCTTTCTCCAGCTTTCGTCTCCGTTCATCCGTCGAGATGGAGACAGTGTTGAGGCGCCGTCTGATGGATCAACCGCTTCCATGTCTCAACTAATGATCTTTTATTTCAAAAGAACTGCCTCCGTCTGCAATAAAAAAACAAATCACACTTTCAGATCTAACACTATGGTGTGTGAAGTAAAAGGGTTAAAAACTAAATCTCAAATATTTAATCAAAAGAAAACATTACAGTTTTTTTCTTCTCTAAATTCATCCGCAGAAACAAGTAAGTTTCGTTCGCAGTGTCAAACTGCCATAGACTGTCGAAGTATGGAAATAAAATACGGAAACCGGAATTATCTCAGTTATCAATAGAAGAATGAGGGAAAAATTGGATCCTATTCCTGGGGCGCTAAAGTGTTCGAAAAATGAAATGAAAGCTTTCAATTTAACATCCCATGCATGGGCGCTCACAGAGGGGGAAAGAGGGGCAATTGCCCCTCCCTGGATTTTCGAAAAAGGTTGACATTTATAGGCTCTTCTGGTGACAATAGTATACTTTCAAAAATCAACATTCACTAAATGATTTAGAGTAACAAAATTTAGTCAAACCCATCCCCAAGATTTTAATATACTTCTCTCCCCCATGTGATGTTCCTGATTTTTTCAGTAATAATTAAATTCAGCCTGATGCTGCATGCAATGCTAAGTATTTTGAATTGTGGTATCCATCAGGTGAGTTCAAAAGATAATTTCGCTCTTTGTTGTTTCTTTTGCTGACGTGCTGCTGAAGTGTTGTTCTGTTGGGTTTAATTCTAGCAATTGTGTGTGTGTGTCTTGCCCCTCCTTGGAAAATATTCTACGGGCGCCCATGGCCCAACGATTAAGCCCTTTAGGCTAAGGGAGGCAATGATTAACGCAAGTAAAGGATAATGAAACAATTAGTAGAATGAGAAAGTGGGAGGAAAAGAGAATGCTCCGAGTACTCCGACGAACACAATGTTGTCCATTACAAACTTACTCGGCTAAGGATCGAACCAGGGACCCTACGCCCCATGCAATGTTGGAATTAGGTTATTGATATTGGGAGGGGCAGTAACATAATTTCAGATTTTTTTCAGAGGGGGCAAGATTGTGCACCGACATAAGAGTTTCAGTTTTTTATTACACTGAGAAAAAATTTGTATGTGGTGTGCGTAAAATCGTATGTTACATTTGTAAATTCTGTAATAACTGACAACGCATGTTTTATAATACTTTCTGTAGTGTTCCATCTTTACGTACTTTCCGTATGAAACAATATAGGAGGTCAGGATCTCACATACAAATGAACGCATATAACATATACCTGACGAAGGTAACACATTCATATATGTATGCAATATAAGGAAGACTTAGATATCAGACATCCTGCAATGGCATGATGTAACCAGGGACGGATCCAGGACCGACTTCTGGGGGGCAGTGGGTTGTCATACTGCTACTTTTAAGGGCTCCAAACTTTGGGATGGGTTTTATTTATATATAAAAAATAAGAAAGTTTCTTCTTCTGGGGGGTCGATCACCCGATCGCCCCCCCTGGATCCGTCCCTGGATGTAACATCTAAGGGCAGTGCCTATGTAGCATAGGAATAACGTAGGCCTATACTTCGTACTGATTTCTGTAGTAAGCCCGTGGATTCATATATATTTGTACAATATACCGCTGTCCAGAGAACGGATTTTTCTCAGTGTAGTACACAATTTATTAATAAAAAAAGTATTTCTCAAATTCAGGTAGGGGTAATTGTCCCCTCCTGCCGTTACAAAATAACGTCCCTGGGAGGGGGAGATAGACTTAATCTCAACAAAACACAATGATCTGCAAGATATAATAACTCAAAATGAGAGAATGCCGTCCTCAATGATCAACATACACCCACACAAATGATTATCTCCAAGATTAATAAACAATAAATTTATTAAATCAATTAGCTAAGATATCAGTTCTTCGCACGGGGAGAATAGATCCATCAAAAGTACTTGAATTCCCCCTCCCCTTAGGATAGACATTTCAATGAAAGTTTAATGACAAAGATACATAACGTCATCCCATTCTTATTATCCCATACCAATAAGAGCTGAACCTGGAGTTAAACGGAATCGAATTGTCACTATTCATCCCAGTGACCGAGACAACTATGAATTGCACACTAATATTGGCTGTATTCAAATTTTTTTACACGTCACCCCATTTCCATCCCCACCTCTCATTCCCATGTCGATGAGGGTTGAATTTGAACATAAAATGACATCGGGTTTGTCACTATTCATAGTAGCGCCAAAGATGGGCTATTTGTTCTTTTATAAGCATTCGTCAACTTTGCTTAGTAAACATGGTTTAATAAACACCTAATAGTCGAATTCCACTTGGGAGGGCATTAACTCGTTTGGGGGTCGGGACTTTATTTACCCTCCTCCCGTGGGTACACCCCTCATTTGAATTCTCTTTTTCCTCTTACGATGCGTATGTTGATTCAAATTAAATAAAACCCCAGTTCGACCTAAGTTCTATGTTGATAGATGTGGAGCCGTTAATTTTTGCAATAATAATAATTAATTAATTAAAGTAAAATCAACTTCCCTTCTCCCGTTGAGATACACATTTGAATTGGAGTGTAGTGATAAGAATGACAAATGAATTAGAAAAAACTGAAGACGTCAAGTGTGATTATAAAATATCAGTTCTACCTAAGTGCTTTGTTCAAATATTTAATTTGAGCCGTGCAACAATTTCCTCACTTTCGCCAGCCATTTTATGAATACAAAAAAAAAAAAAAAAAAAACAGAAAATTAAAATATTATAGAAATTGATTTCTTCCTCTCTCTTCCCTTACTTACAAGCAGAATTTTCGAAAACGTTTGGTCATGTGTGCATTATTTTGAATAAGCAGTTTATATCGGGTGTTCTAAAATTTGCCCTCACGAATAACAGAGCGCCATTCTTCAGGTCAAAATAAAGCGAAAATGCTATATAATGGTATACCCTCTGGAGCCTCCTTCAGCCACTATGGGGAGTCAAAAATTTCATTATGTGGCAACGTCGCATATTAACTTGTAACCATTAGCATTGCTCTACGAATCCATCAAAGAGTTATATCGATTGTTATGCTAATAAGTGCTACATCTATCGACTTTAACTGCCATCTAGAAAGAATCGATGTACGTATTTGATAGATTGGTTCTCATCAACCTATGGTTCTTTATCTGCGACGTTGCCATATAGTGCAATTTGCATCTCCAAACGAGAACCCGAAAGATATACAATTATATATATATATATATATATATATATATATATATATATATATATATATATATATATATATATATATATATATATATATTTTTTGCTTTGTTTTGACTTGCAGAATATTGTTCTGTAGTCCGTGGGCGCCATTTTCAGAACACCTGATATACCCAATTTCATCTGCCTAACCCACGAGGCCCTTGACATACTCTATCTTTCGCGTAGTTTTGAACCCTCATCTTCCTCGACATACACTGAGAAAAGAAATTGTAGGTGGCGTACTTAAAAAGATAGATTACATGCGTAATTCCTGTAGTTTTTGGACTTAACGTACAGCAGACGTATAACTGAAAACACATGTTTTATAATACTTTGTATAAGTTTTCCATCTATACGTACTTTCTGTATGAAACAATGTAGGCGGTCAGGATCTCACATACAAATGGACGTATGTAACATATAGCTGACGAAGGTAACATAAGTATATGTATGTGACATACGGAAAACTGTTAGATGTCAGACATCCTGCAACGGCATGATGTAACATCTAAGGGCAGTGCCTATGTAGCATACGGATAACGTATGCTCCGTACTGATTTCTATAGTAAGCAAGAGGATACTGTATATTTATACAATATACCGCTGTCCGGAGAACGGATTTTTCTCTGTGTGCATAATATTAATTTTAAAATCATAAAGACAGGATTTGTAATCCTTTTTTTTTTTTTTTTTTTTTTTTAATCGTTGGAAACAGAATAAAGGTGCTTGCAAATAATCTGAAAGCACCTATGGTAATATAACATAGTGTTTGTTAGTAGATAAAGGTAATTAACATTTCGGATAAAATCATAAAAAATTGAATGCAAAATCTTGGCGTAAATTAGACTTCAAAATACTTCTTATTTTTCCATTATTAGATAACAACAGTATTTTGTCATTTGGACTTTCCTAAGATTTTGTAAACTTTATAATACAACATAATGGCCTTTAGTAAATTAGAAATGAAAAATAGTTAAAACAAATATGGACAATAATTCATATAAAAAGTCCGTGATTTTCAACCGAAAAATCATCCTGCATCAAATCTTCAAGTCGGAATGGAAAAGTCTCCAAGAAGTGTCAACGAACGCAATCATTTCAAATACAGAAAGAAAGACCATTAACTGGTCAAAGCTAAACTTCACTTGTAATAGGCAAAGTATGATAATAGAAAACTGAAAATGTCAATTTACATATCACGCAACGCCGTAACTTAGATTTTTTTTCTGGTGGACAAGCATTAATATGCTAGAAAAGTTATTTTTTTCTAATTCTTGGGCCTCCTCTTTCCATCTTTCTCTTACTCCTTATGGGCTCCCTTGAACTTGTGGGCCCTTCCCGTTAGTTACGCCCTGGTCCGTTCCATACATAACAATTTAATTAAGGAGACAATATTGACAAATCTCAAAGCATATGAATAAATATTATTTCTAGGGCCCCTAATAGTAGACTTTTTTTTTTTAACTGAAGGAACACATGACTCATTTTTGTTTTATTTACCCCTTGTGTGCTATTTTGTTTATGTAATGTTGTGAACCTGTTTAATGCTTCATTTATAATTTCATGTTCGTATCGTATATGGAATAAGAAAATGTTGTCTTAAAATTCCCCCCCCCCCTTCTGTTTTGTTATTGTCGCAACTTAACGGATTTAGAAGCGTGGCCATAGATTTTCTGATGTAGGCTGTATTGACATTTTGACCAGTTGCCCGTTTGCACAGAGTATCGTTGAGATTTGTTCTATCTTCTTTTATTTAACAATAATCCTCATACAGTATGCTACTTGATCCCCGGTTCCATCTGGAAATTTTGAGTTGGACCTCGCCTGGGACCCTGCGAGTGCTCCGGGGACACAAATTTTTCATTCAAAAGGTGCTGTGCTCCCCATACTAATTTGATATGTATTTGCTGCGTTTCCTTACCCGACCGTTCCCGAAAAATCTGACCCTGGATCCGACTTTGTAATGTATAGTATGGAGCTCAATTTCTAACTTTTCACGCTTATATCTCCGCAACGGTTGCGATCGAGGATGTATCCCTTTTCGTGTTATGTTCTTTTGGGACAAGGTATCCAACGGCCATAGTCTCGACTCGAAGTCAGAGCTACACTCGGATAGGTTCCCTCGTAAGATGGAATATATGTGGATTTTAAGACAAATTGAATTTGCCAAATATTGTATATTCATAAAAAAAAATACATATAACAATAAAACATGCATAATAAAAATACATATTCATAAAAATACAGAGGAGCCCACATGAGCATTGAGGACCCGGGCCCCATGCACTCCCATTATCGGCACCCTTAGCAGGAATCATACTAGATTTGAGCACTAATATTTGTATAAGTGCTTATTCATTGCTGATGAAACTCAACATTTATTTTTATTATTATTATTATTATTATTATTATTATTATTATTATTATTATTATTATTATTATTATTATTATTATTATTATTAAATAAATTTATTAAATATAAGCAATTAGACTCTCTAATTAAGTTCTATCTTAACTTTTAGTGTACATTGGGCCGAAGGCTCTCGGGCACAAATTGTACTTAATATTTAGAACAAGAAATATAGCAGTATGTACAGTACTCCGACGTGGCACTAAACATTTTAACTTCGGTGCTTGTGAATGTATCATCTACAAGATAATTCCCTCCCCCGCTCCTCCTTTAGTTGTGTTCCTCGGACAAAACAGAAAGAAGCTTTTACGCGATTGAAGCTGAAGTTATTAGTCACGGTGGATTTGCATAACCCTGTCGTGTCTGGCCTGGCATCACTGTGGAAGCACAGAACAATCTTTCATGAGACATCATATATCATGTTGGAAACTCGTCTTCCAGTGTCCAACAAGCTTTGGCTAAAAAGAGATGCTTATGTGCCCGTCAGCAGAACAATATACTATGTTTGTGTTGGTGTGTGTGTGTTCTTTGCTGCCTGCATCATGTTCTTGTTTTGTTTTTGTTTTTTACTTGTGTATGACAGTTTAAAAACGTCTTTAAGTATCTAAAGTTGTTGTAGACGAAGGGGTGGGGATAAACATGTATGACCAGGGTATCCAACGTAAGTGGTTTCTTCTCAAATTTGGATTCAATATTTTTTAAAAGCTTTATTTTATTTTATTTTATTTATTTTGTCTGTCGTACCGATGGCAGAGAAAATATCAAATTTGGTATTTTGATGCATTTGCCCATTTTATTTACTCTAAATTCCTGTATAACAAGCATGGTTAGTTTTACTTAGATTATGTATGGTCAGCACTTCGGTTCTAAATGCTTTTAGCTTTGGTTTTCTAGACTCGAGGTAGTTACCCTTAAAAGCTACCACCAATACTTCGAAAAGAGTTGGAACGGAAAACAGTCAAACACACCCTTATAGCATGTCCGCCGAACTTCATTTAAACGTATAATATATCTCATACCTGTCTCGGAATATTCAGGCTCTTAGTTCAGGCCCGCAACCAGCCACAGAGGTTTGGGGGGGGGCATGGATATGTTAGGGGGGCAAGTCATTAAAATTCTCTTGCACATATCTAAATTGTGTTTTTAGTGTTGAAATCTTGAGGGGCCACGAAAAGTTTAGGGGGCAGGCCTCCCTAGCCCCCTCTAGTCGCGGGCCTGTCTTAGTTGAAACTTTAAGGATTTCCTTGGATTTCAATGGAATATACCTGTCATCATAGTAACTTTGAAAATAATGGAAATATCCACATGATTTTCTTGGATTTTAATGAGATGTGCCTGTCAGAGCACGAACTGTAAGGATAAAGGAAATATCTATGGAATATCTTTTGGATTTCAATAGGATGTGCCTGTCGCCATCCAACATCTGAATTTTCAAAAGTAGTCCTATGATTAGCCAGCAAAAAGCCCAAAAATGTCCACACAGAAATCATACATAACCAAATTTGTGCATGTCTATAGGATGTCCATGAAACGTCATGTAGACATACAAATATCCCTTGCACGTCTAAAGACAGAACCTATGTTAATTAATGTCATCACAGAAGATAAGTTAGGTCAAATAGATTGAATTTTTGTTAATTTTATATTCATAAAACGAAACGAGGTGAACCTCCAAACATCTAAAGATCCTATACACTTTTTCTGATCCATTGCCTTGGAAGGCGGCCCTATGCACTCCTGGGCCATGGTCCCTGGATCAGGGTTCCAGGGTCACAAAAGTTCGGCCAACTGCTGCACTTACTGCTTTTCATATCAATAATGTTAAGCTTCTGGTTGCAAAGAACAGTAATTAACCAACAGCTAAGACGCACTTTTACCCCAAAGTTTGCATGTGAAAGAGTAAACGTTTGCAAGGAACAACAAAAGTTCAAAACAGTTAATACTATAAGATATACTGTAAAAGTGTATTAATATTATATGAAATGCAAGTTATTAAATATTACACGTAAAACTATATTAATTATAATATGCCAACATGTGTTTTCCTTACAACAGAACAATAACAATGACAAAGTATATATGAAAACAATAAGCAAAATAAAACAAAATTGTTTTGATTCTTTTACAGTTATTGCAAGCGAAGTTATTTCTACGTTCATAATTGAACCAGTTTTTACAAATCTTGTACATATCAAATGAATGTAGTCTTCAAATGAAAGTTCCAGGCATAACCTCTACACAATGTTAGCAAAATACAAGGTCCTACCACGGCGAAATTAAAATACCGCTAATTTTACAGTAATTATGTGATATCTTCAAAAAGATAAAACATAATCGAAAAGTAGAACAAGAGCTCGTTAGACAATATTATTTTACATGAGATACCATTATCACGACTCATTTATCTGCTTTCGATTTCCAGCCATTTAGAAAATCTGAATTTATTTTCACGTTTGTAAATGACTGAAAACGGAAAGCTACTAGGTGACTCATGATAACAGTACCTCATGCAAAATAATATTGTCTAGGTGCTCTTGTTCCACATTTCGATTACCTTTTATCTATTTGGAGATATCACATAATTACTGTAAAATTAACGGTATTTTAATTTCGCAGGGATTAGATCTCTTAACTTTAGCTTCTTTCTTTCTTTTTCAATCAGTATAAGTGTTATTACTTGCTGCACAGGATTCAGTGTTGACTTTGTAGATATTCCGAGGAGTGCTTTACTAGAGTTTCTAGTCTTCGTCGTATCTTGAGTTTTGGCCTGTAACAAACTCTTCACTAAACACACATTTTCAGGACAGAACGAAACTGCTGCTAAAAACAAATTAAAGAATTTTCCTCTAGTAGTTCCTGCAACAATCGCTAAGAACTGGATTAACACTTGGAACTGGAACTGGATTCAATTATTATTACCACAAATGAATCAATCAATTAAACAAACAGGCAATTCCTAACTTTTACCCCAGTTGGTAAACGATAATTTTCATTAATGTCTTGTTCGAACTTTTATCCCAGCATGGCGTGCGAACTTTTGCCCCTTCCAGAATTTTTAACTGTACCGATGTTGCCATCTATAGAGAACAATTAGATTCATCTAACACCTCATACCACACACCAAACATTATTTAATCCGAACATTTAGTTAATTATTTACTTCTGCTCATTTCTTCTCATTTCTTCTGCTGATAACCATGTCACATCTTTTGGCTGTATTTTTTTCTCTTCTACCTTTTGGGGAGTGGTATGATGAAGCCAAGAAAAACTGATTTGGCAGTTGTTAGAATTGATGGGTCAATTGCAGACTCTGAATCGCCATTTAAACTAACTCGTAAACATTGTTGTACCAGGTATATAAGGCTTTACAGTGAATTGAAATGTATCGCTTAGTTGCTAGGTGTCGGAAGTACATGACACTATACCTTCTACTCTGTTTGATTTATGAATTTGCTTGTCTGTCAGGGCCGGATTAACCCGTCTGGAGACCCAGGGCTAGAAAAAAATATGTGGTCGCTGGTGAATTCGGCTAATACATTTCTGTGAAAGTACAATAGGAAAGTTAAGAGAATATGTTTCATATTTTTGGTACATTTTATCTTATGATGATGAGTGTATCTTGTATGATATCTTTTAGACAGCCAGCTGAGATTTTGATCAGGGTGGAGGCTCCCCGTCTACCTGGAGGCCAGGGGGCTACAGCCCCGCTAAGCCCCTTCCTTAATCTGGCCCTGTCTGTTGTAGACAATGGCATTTCCTCATTACTATGCGCATTTGTTACTGAAGATGATGCAAAATTTTCGTTGCTGAAAACTGCTAGACCAAAAAGTAGAATCTCGTATGAAACACAGATGCACATCTACCATAGACGATGACAAACAAATTCTGTCATGTGAAATCTTGTAATGACTCTACTTGGGTTATTTACAAACCAATTAGTATATGGTTCTGCAAGATGAGCCTTTAACAGATTTTTTTTTAATGTAAAGGAGTTGAACCTTGTGAATGCTGTTATGTGGTGTTGACAGTAAGTGGAACACATTTTCAGGACAGAACAAAACTGCTGCTAAAAACAAATTATAAAATTTTGCTCTAGTAGTTCCTGCAACAATCGATAAGAACTGGATTAATACTTGGAACTGGAACTGGATTCAATTATTATTACCACAAATGAATCAATCAATTAAAGAAACAGACAATTTCTAACATTTACCCCAGTTGGAAACGATAATTTTCATTAATGTCTTGTTCGAACTTTTATCCCAGCATGGTGTGCGAACTTTTGCCCCTTCCAGAGTTTTTAACTGTACCGATAAATGTTGCCATCTATAGATAACAATTAGATTCATCTAACACCTCATACCACACACCAAACATGATTTAATCCGAACATTTAGTTAATTATTTACTTCTGCTCATTTCTTCTTATGAAATGCAGATTTCCAAAAAATGAAAATATTACCTTAGAATGATAAAAAATGAAACTTATCTCATGGTATATAAGTTGTTAGTTCCAGACATCTGTAACTATATCTCATAGCAATAAATCATTACATCTACAAATCAGTGTTGCTCACTTCGTTTAATAACACTGCGAACTTCTACTCGCCGCACACTTTTACCCCATTCTACTCTATGGAAAATTGAGTTTCTTTAAATTTTCTCTTACAGCCTAAAACCTTTGATGTATAAATAACTTTCATAATTGTATTACAACACTTACACTAAAAAGACAAAGTTTTTTAAAAAAATAAAGGAAAGAAAACATCCATATTTGGGAACTTTACCCTGTTCTTTGTTTTATTGTTATCAGCAACTACTGCATCTCTTAGGTTAATTATGTAATTACCTGAATACAAGGGTAATTTCAAAAGTTCTGCACACTGGAAGATATTATGGAAGTAAACAATTTACTGGAGAATATCTTTACATGTCTTCAATATAATCTCCATTCTTGATACGACAGCTTCCCAACGTTTTGGTAAATTCTTTGTTCTGGATAGGGCACATTCATTTTTTGAGCTGTGTAATCACTCGGGTCACCTCACTGGAAGTTTCGTCAATTGTATGGAAACCTTTTTACGGAGTGATTTGTTCAATTTGGGAAACAAATCTTAGTCTGGTAGGCTCAAATCAGGACTATATGGTGGGCGGGAAAGTATTTCTCATCCATACTCATTGAGTGTTTCCCTCAGTTGTAGGGCAGTTTGCGGTCTTGCATTACCGTGCAAAATGAGGACACCAGTTGCAAGCATGTCATGCCTTCTTTGATGATGCAAAATATTCCGCAGAAGCAGCTTGTAGTATGCGACTGTTACAGACGTCCCCTGTGGCAGTCAATTTGTAGCTATCATTCCATTTATGTCATACGCGATCATCATAAGTTTAACCTTTGATTGTTGGCGGTTTAATTTCTTCGGGAGCGGAGAGTCGGAACGTATCCATTGTGACGACTGAGGCTGCAGTTTTGATTCAAAATCTCGTATCCAGGTTTCATCAATTGCAACAATCCTTCGCAAAACATTGCAAATTTCAGTTGCATTCTTTTCACGTAGAATTTCAATTTTGATGTAGGAACTATGTGTAATCCGACCTCAGTCGGCTTCGCATTGCATTTTAACACTGGATTTCTCACAACACAGCCACGCGATCCAGCAAACACAAACACAACCGTCAAGTCCAATCCCTGACTCACAACTGACTTAAAATTGACCTTGATCACACCAATTAAACAGTCGCGCATGCGCTGTGTGCAAGACTTTTGAAATGATCCTCATTTGTAGATCTATACTGGAACATTATGTAGAAAAAAATCTTTGTTATGAATTGTTATGAACAAAAACTACTTCATGTTTATGTTAAAATAAATTCTTGGATTTTGTAACTCTCCACGAAGTATTGCTGCCTCTCAAACAGCGTGGCAGCTAGTTCTTCACAAACATTGAATTTCGAAACTCACGTTAAAATAACACGGTCATAACTAACTAACTGTATGGCCTATAGAACCCGGATATTCAATGCCGCGTTCACAAAAGCTCTCCATTAACTTTTATCCTTAGCCAAATGGATCCAGTTTCTATTTTGTATTTCTGTTTCTGCGAGATCCATCTTAATATTGTCTTCCCTTCTGCTCCTAGACCTTCCTAATGGTCGTTTTCCTATTGATCTTCCAGTTAAGACTTCTCTATTTTCAGTCGACGTTTAATTTATTCGTGAATATGGTTTTTGTCTGTTAATATTGATCCCAGATATTTGAATTTGAAAGTTCAAAAGTATTATTCGATATTTTTACGCATCCATGATTTGCCGTATTACGATTCCGACACGACCCTATGTATTTAGTTTTCCCTGCATTTACTTCTAAAGCAATGTCCCTGCAAGTGTTTCATAAGATCTTTGCATTTCTTTTTATTGTTCTCCTATCATCCCCTGTTAAATTTACATCATCAGCATATGCCATAACCTCGTGAATACCGTTCAACTCTAGGCCCTGGTTGTTATCTTTGATTTTCCTTATAGCGTATTCCAGAACAAAGTTAAATAATAATGGCGACAACGCATCTCCTTGTTTCAGGCCATTTTCGACGTGAAAGCTTGTGGACAAAAATTTTCCTACCCGGACTTTACTTTAGGATTCATTTAAACATATCTTAATTAATCTAATTAGCTTTCTCGGTATTCTAAAAGTTCTGTAAGAACGTTGTATGATGTTTCTCTCCTAACCGAGTCGTACGCCTTTCTAAAATCAATAAATAGTTGATGTACTGGGGTATTGTATTCCCACTTCTTTTCGAGTATTAGACCCCTATAACACAGCCATATACACATAAAAAAAAGTTCTGTGCACTCTAGAGTATGAACTCGATGTATTTGTTACACAGAATCCAAATTCCGAAACCCCAAGATGATTGACCCCAGGATATGGATTCGATGTATTTTGTTACACAGAATCCAAATTTCGAAACCCCAGGATGATTTACCCCAGGATATGGATTTACAACAGTACATTGTAATTTTGGGTCATAAGATATTCCAAATATGTACTAGGCTGGCTGATTTTTACTATCAGAAGAAGAGAAAGAAATGTTTTAAATAATATGATTGTCAATGTATAAAGATATTCAAATGTCTCTAAAAATAATAAGTCTTTGGAACGTCATTGTCAGGACAACCAGATAAAAAATAAATGAAATCAAACTACGGAATGGAATGTCTATTATTTAATGGCTCAAATCTATTATATATATATATAAAAGGAACCAGAGTGTTTTAATCGTTGTATATGGTGCCGGAAACCCGAGAGTGGAAAGTATCGTTTTCGAAGCATAGTAAAAAGCGATCAAGATTGAGCCATAATGGACAACCAAGTAATAAATTCATCTGACAGCATGTTGCAAGCTTTAAAAAAAATATCACGGCAACTCAAAGACCAAGCTCGAAGTAGCGAGGAACTATCCCGACAAATCAAGAACAGGCTCAGGACCAAGCTCGATGTAGCGAGGAACTATCTCTACAGATTAAGAACCAAGCTCAGGACCAAGCTGAACAGTTTGCTAAAGTGAATCAACAACTGGAAAAACTAAACCAATGGATAGATCAACGAACAGTACGGAGGCAAGAATTGAAACATACCAATTTGATTAAAGAAGATTTGTCAGTTCCCGAAACTTCATCGTCAGTCAGCAGAAATACGTTAAATGAACCTGAACCTTCTGCGGATCTAAAGTTGGCATCGACGAAGAAATATGACATTATTGATTTGAATGTTTGTATGAAATTAGATGAATGTTCGTATAAGCGTACTGCCATACTGATTGGATCAGATTATCCTAACTTTTCTCTTCGTTCAAATGTTTTTAATGTGTCCTACTGATGTGTATAATGAAGATTTTGGTATGTATCAATGTGCGAGAAGTTATGATCATTTTCGTCTCATAAATGCTATTGATCGTTTGTATTCATGATATATTCTACATGATAGTGATGCTGGAAATGAGGTAATGGTAATAGAACCGTTGGGTGATATGTACACGACATTGGTTCATGTAGCACGAAGAAAGTTGATTCCAATATTTGTGAAATTCAGAAGGAAAGCGTGCGTTCCCACCAATGCTTGTAGTGATTGTTCAACTGAATTGGAGGTGTTGCACTGTGTATTCAACGAAAATACCAGAATAATGTTGGCGAACGATCTGATGGTGTCTTCGCAGAACGTAATGCAGTGCGTTAATTTCAGTCATCCAGGTGTGATGTTGCAAAGTTTTGAAAATCCATCATACATTGCTAGCTTCAATCAAACTAACATTAATCGAGACCAACTTCGATGTATCCATGTGCGATTGAAGTGTGATCCCAATGTGCAGGAAGATGTTAAATCCATGTGTACCGGTGATACAACTGAACCTAATCCTGGTAGTAACAGTGGTAGTGATTGTGTAACTCAACCTAATCCTAGTGTAGTACGATCACGTACGCCTAAGAAGCATGTAAGCATTAGATCTAATTTCGTTCGATGTGGACTTCGTAAAAATCTCATAGATGACGAAAATTCTCAACGTGAAAACGAAGAACTGAAGAAGTAAATAATGCGCAATATTGTGTTTCTATTTGTGACTTTCAATGTGACTTGAATGGACTTGTTGGACATATAACTTAAATTGGAGTGGCGTCTGAGGGGACCGTATTCAATTGATTTTGCTTTAAGTATCATTATGATTTCGTGTGTTGTTCGTCCCTTGAATTCATGTATATGATCGCAATTATTCAAATTATGTCTACATATGTCTTAATGTTATGTGTTTTCTTTGATATTTGTATTATCAAACACATTATTCGCGTTCCATGTTATTGAAGTATATTTAAAAGCATCTTTGTAATGCTAGGGTATATATTGAAGTTAATAAGTTTTGTTTTCTATCAGGAATCTGTTAGTCATGTAACTTAGGGTGGATTTTCGATGTCCGAGAAGATGGTATTCAATTGATTTTGCTTTCATTATGATTTCGTTTGTTATTCGTATCTTATTCGAGTTCTATGGTGTTAATAAGACGTTAATTATTATGTTATGTCCTGATTGTTATCAATATTTCAATCTTAATCTATATTTTGTTTAACTATATCTTATATTCGATCATGTTGTGTTCAAAGAATAACTATATAAATATCACATACATCTTTCTCGAAATATTCTTCATGAAGCCTAAGTAAATAATCAATAGCTTGTAACCAGCATTTAATGGGCAAAAAAGGACTTAAAATCAAACAACTTGCAAATAAAATTTCGAATGTGCCTTATCGTAATTGAAATGTATAAATAAATAAAAATGATGATAAAGTTTAAAATAAATATGATAATAATATTGTGATGAAATTTAGTATAATATATATGTATAATTATATGAATTGTAATTTCTAAGTATACGAGGTGCATTCAAAAACACGAATGATTAACATATATACAGTATGTAAACGGTCCAGAATTCTTTTTCTTTTTATGAAGTTAATGAATAAAAAGAAAAGTCCGTCGGGCGCCATAATATACAACAGTTCATTGTAATTTTGGGTCATAAGATATTCCAAATATGTACTAGGCTGGCTGATTTTTACTATCAGAAGAAGAGAAAGAAATGTTTTAAATAATGTGATTGTCAATGTATAAAGATATTCAAATGTCTCTAAAAATAATAAGTCTTTGGAACGTCATTGTCAGGACAACCAGATAAAAAATAAATGGAATCAAACTACGGAATGGAATGTGTATTATTTAATGGCTCAAATCTATTATATATAAAAAAAGGAACCAGAGTGTTTTAATCGTTGTATAAAGTGCCGAAACCCGGGATAGAAGGAAAGAAAAGGTTGATGTTTAATCGTTGTAGATTCGATGTATTTTGTTACAAATAATCCAAATTTCAAAACCCCAGGATGATTGATTCCAGGATATGGATTCGATGTATTTTGTTACACAAAATCTAAATTTCGAAACCCCAGGATGATTGACCCCAGGATATGGATTCGATGTATTTTGTTACACAGAATCCAAATTTCAAACCCCCAGGATGATTGACTCCAGGATATGGATTCGATGTATTTTGTTACACAGAATCCAAATTTCAAAACCCCAGGATGATTGATTCCAGGATATGGATTCGATGTATTTTGTTACACAGAATCCAAATTTCAAAACCCCAGGATGATTGATTCCAGGATATGGATTCGATGTATTTTGTTACACAGAATCCAAATTTCAAAACCCCAGGATGCTTGATTCCAGGATATGGATTCGATGTATTTTGTTACACAGAATCCAAATTTCGAAACCCCAGGATGCTTGACCCCAGGATATGGATTCGATGTATTTTGTTACACAGAATCCAAATTTCAAAAACCCAGGATGATTGATTCCAGGATATGGATTCGATGTATTTTGTTACACAGAATCCAAATTTCAAAACCCCAGGATGATTGATTCCAGGATATGGATTCAATGTATTTTGTTACACAGAATTCAAATTTCAAAACCCCAGGATGCTTGATTGCAGGATATGGATTCGATGTATTTTGTTACACAGAATCCAAATTTCAAAACCCCAGGATTATTGATTCCAGGATATGGATTCGATGTATTTTGTTACACAGAATCCAAATTTCAAAACCCCAGGATGATTGATTCCAGGATATGGATTCGATGTATTTTGTTACACAGAATCCAAATTTCAAAACCCCAGGATGATTGATTCCAGGATATGGATTCGATGTATTTTGTTACACAGATTCCAAATTTCAAAACCCCAGGATGATTGATTTCAGGATATGGATTCGATGTATTTTGTTACACAGAATCCAAATTTCAAAACCCCAGGATGATTGATTCCAGGATATGGATTCGACGTATTTTGTTACACAGAATCCAAATTTCAAAACCCCAGGATGATTGATTCCAGGATATGGATTCGATGTATTTTGTTACACAGAATCCAAATTTCAAAACCCCAGGATGCTTGACCCCAGGATATGGATTCGATGTATTTTGTTACACAGAATCCAAATTTCGAAACCCCAGGATGATTGACCCTAGGATATGGATTCGATGTATTTTGTTACACATTTTTTGTTTTATGGAAGAAAAATGTGTATCGTTCCTATCCAAAATCATTCAAGTTTTTCGCCCAGAAGAAAAAGTTAGCACGGTCGATCTTCCTAGGGTTTTGAAATTTGGATTCTGCGTAACAAAATACATCGAGTTCGTACCTTAAGGTTTGCTGCACAGAACTTATTATTATTATTATTATTATTATTATTATTATTATTATTATTATTATTATTATTATTATTATTATTATTATTATTATTATTATTATTATTATTATTATTATTGTGGGTGTGTTATGGAAATATCTATTTGAATAAGGAGCCATGATTGAAATATTAGTTTTTGAAAGAGAAAAATATTATTGGAAAAATTAATCCAATAACAAATTATTGTTAAGATAGTGCTTGTAAAACAAATAACTATTTTAATACAGTAATTATTCTAGTAATGAATATCTCTTGAGATAATCTACAATAAACAACTAATGCTCAAATATTTATTCCAATATGTAATAATTGATTAAATAAAACTCTAAGAATAAATGATAATAGAAATAAGTATTTGGATGAGAAATAATTGTTTAAAAAAAACAAATAATTGTAATAATGATTTCAATAAGGAGTAATTGGTGAGATAATTATTCGAAAAACAATTATTCTATCAAATGATTGTTGAGATAATATTCAAAAAACACATTAATATTCAAATAACAATTCCATGAATGATTAATTGCTGAAATAAAATTTAAAAAATAAATAATTACACAAACAATTATACATACATAATTAAATAAATAATTAGTTTTAAAAGTATTCGGATAAATTAGAAAAATAAGTAATCGTTCCGAGAATTACTGAAATAATTTGACCGTAGTAACTATTTATTCTTCCTGTTTTTCTAAAGATCTGGAGTTGGCAACTTTGTGAATGTCATAGAAGCAGATTCCAAGATGGAGTACTGAGGAGCCAAATGATAATTTTGATGGAGGGAGTTTCTTTAAAGACAATTAAGCTCAACATATATGCTTTTTTTTTCATCTCCAGCATCTGACACTATTAAGATTGAAATACAAGATTGGTGAGGGTGTGGTTTCTACAGAGGAAGAAAACCCCCCACTTTTCGCTTACCCCTCTTTATCTTCGACGTGATCCTTAAACATGAGCGAGATTTAAGTAACACTGATGTAATGTTAACTGTCAGTTCTTGTTTGAGATAGGTCTACATAGAAGTATATATCAGTGAATTAACTTTTACTTAACGGTATATTTAAATCAATGACTTGATTTTTAGAATTGTTTTCTCAATGAATTTTTATCTTCATCGTTCATCGGCTAGAGCAAAATCAATTAATTAGTCATTAGCAGTTTACGATATAAAACAATGTGTTGTGGAAACTGTTTCGTACAATAGCATTGATCTTAATTTTATTTCGTTACATTTCTTTCAACTTCCTAGCAATGTTCAACAATCCATTATGAATCACTCGCATATGAATTCTCCTACCGTGGCCCATAAGAGTTTAGTGCATAAATGGGATGGGTCACTCCTCAAGTTTTTGCAGATCTCCCGGAGTGCTTACTTTACTCTATATACTTTCCATCATTAATAGTTAATTTTAGCACAATCTATATTCGACCACGCCAACCCATACCATTAGAGTATTTTGAATATATAGCCAATAACTTTCGTAATATTATTATCATGGCAGATATTAATATCCATAGTCCGAAAGATTTTCAATAGGTATACAGGGTATTTTCTACAGGGTGTAATTCTCAGATATGCTTTAAATAGAGTTTTCAATATACGCTGATTTCAAGGAGGGTCTAAAGTTGACAGAAGGTAAGCGCTGACAAGAATGGACATCCGATGCTTCGGAGGGAAGTCGGAAGTGTTAGGAACCGGCAGCTCCATGTTCTTTTCTGTTCGGAATTATGTGTGATGCGATGTATTTCGTTGCAGTATATTTCTCGTTTTCTTCACTTATAAGCGTGAAAGAATACATTGTTGCATGCCTTTTCCCGAGTACTAGAAACCATGCTGCTGACGATCCTTAACACTTCCGACTCCCCTCCGAAGAATCGGATGTCCATTGTTGTCAACACTTACCTTTTGCCAACTTTGGATCCTCCTTGAAATCAGGGTATATTGAAAACTCTATTTAGAGCATATCTGAGAATTACACCCTGTAGAAAATTCCCTGTATATCTATTGAAAATTTACGAAATATGTATTTTTTGGATTGTGTATGCATGGCTTCCTTTACGCTGGTAAGGACCACCATCCATAGTTTCTGGAATTCGAAATAGGGACTGTTGAAATTTGGCTTTTTCGGGATTTTGGACAGCTCTAGCTCTGAAACTATGGACTTTTCGCCATAGGTCCATATGAACTTTTTGTCTTATTTTGATGTGAGGAATCACCTCTTACAGTTTGTCGGTATAGTTCATTAACACCCTGTGTATATATATATTCCTTTCTCCCTTCCCAAAGTAAAGTAGAAAGAGAATTTTAAAATACAAAAATCAGGTCAGTATTGGAAGACGAAAAATTCAGGTTCAGTGGATACGTTTACTAGTCGTTATTGATGAATAGTTGCGTTTTCTGTGTGACAATTCGTCTTCTTTCAACGGGATGGGTTGACGAGAGATGAGACAGAATGTTCCTGTCAAAACAGACAGAAATATACCTGGAACGGCGTCGACTTTCGGGCGCCAGGCTTTTTTTTCTTTTTTTTCTTTTACCATAGAGACACAAATATCCCCATGGAGAGCATCTTCCAGCAATGGATTTGTTAAGTCCCGCATCTTTCTTTTTCTCCCCCCTCCCATCCCAAGAGATCTGCAACCCGTGCTATCTGGTGCAGAAAAGAAGACACTTTTTACCACGAACAATGCAGGGAAATTCAAGGAGGCAGTTGTCTTTGCTTTCGTGGGTGGAAAGATAGAGAAGGTGCTATGCAGAGGTGTCAGGTTGCTTCTATAGTCTCTGAAGGATGAATCCCCCGCCCTTTCTTTATCCTCCGTTTTGGGGGTTGATGTTTTCCTTCTCTGTGCACAAGAAACCAGAAGAATAGAGAACTCACTGTTGGGACTCCCCTTGGTGACGCCACTTGTCCTACTCAGAAAAAAAATGGTGAAAATTATTGCGGTCGTTGGCTAATTTTTGTGGTAAAGAAACAGAACTCCCACAGATCGTTAATTAAAGAATAAAAGACGGAATGCTTCATTTTAATGAATGGACTTCTCTATATTCATGAATCCTCCAAATTTTGATGTAAGAAATGAATCTATTATATAAACGCACAAAAACATGGATAATTTAACATTCAAACAACAGTGCATTTTTTAAGAAATCGCTACTGGGTATCCAGGCGCAAAAGGGCCCTTGACACCCACAACAAAATTCAAACGATTTTTTTCAAGTGCATTTTTGTATAATGTACACTTTTAATATAACAAAAAATTACGTATTTGTCAGACTTCTGCTAACCGTTTCATTTCCGATTCAACACATTGCCATCAATACAGGAGCGGACATTTTCGTTTTTACATTTTAGCGCAGATCCGCCTTCAGGTCGGTACTTAAAGATAAAACCGTACTGTGTTATCATAATTGAATATTTTCCTTTATTGATTGATTTGTTTATTTTTATATCCATATTGGACATGGACAGGACATAGACAAAGAAACGTGACTGGTACAGATGGAGAGAATACAAAACACACAATACAAGAGACAAATTACTCAACAAGGAAATGACAATACCTGAACTTGACTAAACATTTCCCTAACGAAATCATTTTATGTGTATACGTATGTATTCAGTACTAAATATTACTACTAATACTTTATTTTTTAAAAAACAATGGAATCAAAATTTATCTTTAAGGTTTAAAACTTATCAATGGTTTAAATCATAGCATGTAAGCTTTTTCGTAAGTGGTTCCACTTCTGCTATAATTTTTAATATTTAATTCTCAATCTGTTTCACATTGTTTGGTTTCTCTCTTGTTCTTAAGCGTGTTATTCCACTTGTAACTGGTTAATTTCTAGTATTATTTGCATACTTGAAATTTTAAGCTGTTTCATATTTGGTTTATTACCTGTATTATGTATTAAAGCATTTTAGGTTATTTGTTAATGATTATACGATTGCTATTATTTCTACACTTTAAAGCTGAAGCTGTTTCACACTGTTTGGTTTCTCATGTGTTTTAAAGTATGTTACCCCAGTTTTTATTAGTTATACTCCTGCTATTATTTTCACACTCTACATCTGAATGTGTTCTGCGTTGTTTGGTTTCTTATGTGTTTAGAATACAATTGAGTAAGTTTCTCATCTAGTTACCATAGGTTTGACGGAGTTTTCCATATCACTAGCAGTCTTAACACCTGTATTACATTGACGGCAATTGATACATGATCTACTATCACCGACTAAAGGGCATTGATTGATAACACATCGCAACATAGGCCTATGTGAAATAAATATGTTGATTTTGAATATAACAGATAATTCAATTCTGAAATAGGCTACTTCCTCAGAAACTCACTCCTTTTATAAATACCACTATCAGGCCTGCTCTCCCGTCCGTCCTTTTGCTTCAAGAACACCGCTACAGCCGGTCTTCGGTCATAGTTTGCAGTACCCGTTCCATTTAGTGATATTCGTTCCATTTTGTCGTGTTTTCACTCATTGACAACGATGAATATTTCGAAGCTGATTATTGTATGAAACAGCTCATTCAACTGACATGCTATGAGGCGATATTGCAAGTAAGGCAGCAAGAAGTTTCTGCAGCATTCCTGAGGAGACTGGTAATAGTCTCCTCAGTCTCACAGAATATTGCATTCCTGCATCAGCACTATCCACTAGTAATGGTACTTCTTCAATTCCTGGCAAGCTGTGGCATACATTTGAGACAAAAGGCTGTACTCCTTCTTTTCGAAATATTGCTTCTACTAATGGATGAGCAGTATTTATCATCGACTGTGCTGAAGATGCGAACAAAGTAATCTGAATGAAGCTGAGAATGCCGTAACTTTTTATGTTCAGTCGAATACTAAGCAAGACTGCACTATTTCTCTTCGAACAGCTTCCCAGTTTCTGTTCTGACGAGTCACATGCGTATTATCAGTTGTACGGCACTGGCGCCTCTGTTCATTGTCATCCACGTCCTTGCTAACTATGCAGTCCTCCTTTCCACTAGAAAGCGGTTCTCCAACATTAAAATGTTTCCTTAATGCTGCATCCCTTGCTGTAAGAACATCAGGTAGTAGAAAATCAGACCGTGGAAAAATTTTCTGCATCTGCTGGAAGATACTGGTGATATCAAACATGAGAGCTGTTAGCTTAAACTGCATGGAATTTTCTGCCCAAGGCGGCAATCAATGTATGCAAGTGTTCAGCAAATCGTACCTCTAAGTAGGCAGGAGAGATATAGAAATTAGGCATTATTTTGTGCAACATTTTTGTATTTATTTTCAATGTTCTGAAGTACGTTGCAACAATTTTCAAACTTGACAGCCAATGTGCCATTTCAAGAACAGTCCAACAGGTCCTCCATTGCAAGATCGGATCTGTGGCAATTGTCTCCAGAAAACATACAAGCAGAAAAAAAAAACATGGCAATTTAACTAATTCTGTCGATTTAGTTCCTTCCTATTTACCTTAAACTCCTTTTCAATAGACAGGTTACCTTAACCTCAAATATGTTCTAACACATGGGCCTACATTATAGATGACAGAGGACAATCCTGGCTTTGACTTCACATAGCTACATTAATCATTCGGCGTGAGAAAGTTTCCTTAAAAAGCCATCTGCGTCGACACTCTGAATCAGCAGCTCCTGCTTGCTATACATCTCGCAGTTTTCGATCTAAGTTTGTCAGGTCAGAAACACAATTGGCTAACGTCGCAACGCAAAGTGTTCCCCAAAAGTGTAAAAGTTCTATTCACAATATTTTATCAGAAATAATGGGCCTTATGCAGAGACGTTTTAAAGGGTGATTTGTGTCATACTTAAGAGTTCGACTAACATATGTTTGCTGCAGTAGTCAGGCCTTTAGCATGGCGCTAATCATACTCAAAATTACTCTGCATAAGGCGGAATTAGTCTTAATTGTAACGAACCAAAACAGTGCTGTAAGCAAAAAATAAGTAAAGATTCCATTTCATAAAAATTAAATATGCAAAGAGCAAGTTGTTTTCTTTGTTATTTTCTCTCAGAGAGTATCCAAAAGGTAAGCCAAAAGTCATTTGAACCATTACATGTGAAAGTTCGGCTTCAACCTTTCTAACTCCTTAGGCGGACTATTAACTTTCTTTGTATTAGAGCAGAATAAAAGTGCTATCATTACGAGATAGACAAATGAGTACGCGAAACGATGGAAAGAGGAATAGCTGAAATTTCAAGAATGAAGCTATCCACAGAATACAAGCTAATACATATAGTCACAAAGCCAAAGTATATTGAAGTAATTTTAAATTTACAGTAATTCAAGTAATTTATTATTCAAGTACTCTTCTAGTAATTTAAAAAATTATGAATTGTACTGGGTATCCCAAACTGCTGGGCCTGGGTATCCAAGTGCTGGGCCTGGGTATCCATTTGGATACAAAAAGGTAGCTTAAAAAATGCCCTATTTTGGAAAACATCCAAATTAATTAACACGCCCATAAACATAAAATTACATTCTCTATTGTTGCATCTTTGATTATTATGACGCTGGAGGTCAACTTATGACGCACTAACACAATGTCGAAATTGTGTAGTAACTTGTAGATATCCATTCTGCCAAACCCGTGTTGGAAGATGCTATCCCTATCATAAAATTGAAAAAAAGGAAAAAAATTAGTCACAGGACCTGTCGAAAGGATAGAATACTTAATAATAATAATAATAATAATAATAATAATAATAATAATAATAATAATAATAATAATAATAATAATAATAAAGCTGGGCATAATAGCTCAGTAGCATGGCCTTACCTCTAGGAACGAGGATTCTTGATCAAGTGACAATATCGTGTTCATGGTTTCTTCAACTTTCCCACATTTTCATTTCACCAACCTTTTTATAATCATTCACTATCATTAAACCCTAACAGCACAATTACATAGCAAGCATATGCCTATCATGTTCCCTCAGGTACATGGGAATGTGCCCAATATGTACCTTATGTGCCTCTGAGAGTGAAATCACATAGATGGTAAGAGATAGTCACAGTCTATGTCCGCTCCTAGGCACATGCCTAACATGTACCTGAGGAACGTGCATAGTATGTTCTAGGTATGTTCTCCATGACGTAAAGCGCCAATCAACCACAAAATTAGTCCCCCAAAATATGTTAAATCGCCTATATGCGTAATGTGTTTACATTAAGGTGATTCTAAAAACACTTTAAACGAGCAAAACAAATGTAAGCCTACTTCAGGATGGGCGCGAACCACAAACCTATGTATTACTATGCGCGTGCTCTTGTGACTTGGCCACGGAGGCGATAAGGAGAATGTCCCTTGTAGAGGGATAAATTGTTGAGGTCTTGAATTTGGCTAATCAGAGTGCTCCTTTAACCGCGTATATTCGACGATAACCGTTTGGGATCAAATAAAATCTGCTCGCTATGTAATTTTATAACAAAATGATGAGTGTCTATTTACTTTCTTCCATATTCACTTTCAAATGATCGGCGACAGTTACCATCTAATAAAGTTGATACGTTTGTTGCTTCTAGTACACAATCGCTTAGAAAAAGAAGCAACAAATGCATCAAATGTGGGAGTTGAATTTAGAACACTGAAATAGCGCATGTCTAGCACATCTTGTGCTGTTAGGGTATCTGAAACAAAATCTATGCGCCTAAGGGACGTACCTAGAACATGACAGATATATGTCCCAAGTGACGACATAAAAACAAATGACTGTTAGAGTGCGAAACTAAGTTGCAAATATCGATTAGATGTAACAACTACCTAAGACTGTAGGTAGCTGAAGTACATACTTAGCACATGAATATCATATGTGCCAAGTGTCCGGTACCTAAAAAGTAGCTGAGATATCTAAATGGCACGTGCCTAGCACATCTTGTGCTGTTAGGGAACATCTGAGCATTCATTGAAAGACTTAAAAGACAGCGCCTATGCCCGGAGGCAGATTCCTGAAAGAAGTTGTATGAAACAGACCAACAGCATGAGAATCTACACTGGTAATACAGCTAATAAGTTCACTAAGATGTTTTGGACGTATATTGCCTTTGTATATGTTCAGTGGAAGCGAGAAAGAACACTAACCAACATGATTAAAAACAAGAATTTTAGGAATGATCCAAAAATGGATCAAAAGATTGCGATCTTTGTTAATAAAATTAGTTTTTGGATCAGAAGCCACATTTTTGAACGGCCCCTAAATCAAGTTTTCGAAATTTTTTTTACGGAATAAGCACATCATCCTGATTTAAGAGTCTTCATCCCGGCGAAATTAAAATACCGTTAATTTTACAGTAATTATGTGATATCTTCAAATAGATAAAAGGTAATTGAAATGTGGAACAAGAGCGCCCTAGACAAAATTATTTTACATGAGAAACCGTTATCACGGCTCACTTATCTGCTTTCGATTTCGAGCCATTTTCAAATTCGGCATTTATTTTCGCGTTTCTAAACGGCTGAAAACGCAAAGCTACTAGGTGACTTGTGGTAACGGTACCTCACGCAAAATAATATTGTCTAGGGCGCTCTTGTTCCATATTTCAGTTATCTTTTATCTATTTGAAGATATCACATAATTACTGTAAAATTAGCGGTATTTTAATTTCGCCGGGATGAAGACTTTTAAGTGATAGTTTGGGTTTGGTTACACTAAATGTAGTTCTTCAGATATAAGGCCTACAAGAAAATTTTTGACTGAAAAATATTGGAACTTTTGATCCAAAAATAAAAGACTCCTGTCTCGACTCAGTACTTGTCATAAGACGAACTGCAATGAGTTGTCCAATTTAGTCCCTAACTCCCGCCGGGAATCAAACTCGGGTCTCCCGCCCTGAAAGTATGTACGCTAACCGCACGGAGCTCTACTGTCTCATATAACCTCAGTGCTGATAAGAAACGTTGGACGAAAACCAATGAACCATATCAATACATATTAAACAACAATCTCGTTCCTCAGAATCAATAATCTTTTCTTCCCCTTGATTCTGAATCCTGTTGGTTTTGGTGAATCTCTGCCGTGTGAATTGTACTGTAGATGGCGTCTCAATCGGGTGTTCAGGCAATGGGGAGGTCGTGTGGGTGAGTATAAAACTTTTTAACACAAAGGCATTATCTTTGCTGAAAATACTACCCGCATAATTTTTGTTAACGCAGACAGCTACAGCTCGTCTCCTTTTTTTCTTTTATCTTGTACACGAGGGAGAGAGAAAAAAAAGTGGAGGAAAGGGGGAGGCAAAATGCCGGGACAAGATAATTTATTCGCTGCCCACCCTACGTCCATCTATTACACCAAAGATCCTATTCGACCATGATTTACCTGGAGTTCACTTCCATAAATTTTTCCTTCCGTAAAACATCGAGAGAAGAGAGGGGGGAGGGTGTGGTACAGGAAGGTCTGTGTGTGTTTCTCTTGAACTATTTTTCAACATTCCCCACTTTTTCTTTCTTCCGGGACTCTCGTTTTTTGGATTTTTGGAAGCTTCCCGATCAAACGAATGGTGTCCACCAACACAGGACAATAATTTTTAGGTTTGTCCTCACTCCCACAGTTCTCGTCCCCCCCCCCCCTTCCTTCCATCCTATACAAAGCACAGAGAAAGAGAGAAAATTGAGATAGAGAAGAGACATGTCAATTTTTGGTTAACTCAAATATACGTCGATTCGTCTTCCGCAGAATTTCAATTAACTAGATATAGCCAAGGATAATTATTGCCATACTGCAGAGTATTAGGTATTGGGACACATCAATATAAATAATCCTCTAATGCAGGGTTTCTCAACCTGGGAGTCGCGACTCCTAGAGGGTAATGAGAGGGTTTCATACTAATAGCGAAGGTAAGTGGAAGAAATAAATGTAATTAGAATCTAATACTGGAAAAAAATTCCAAATATTATTTCTAATTTTGTTTTGATAGGAATATTTTTTATTTTTATACATTCTAATAAGAACAACAAAAAATAAGTCTACTAACGTTTTCAACAGGTGCAGAGTTGTTTGAAAATCAATTTAAATGAAAGAGGTATGATATGAAACTAATGAGAACTGCATAATAGAATACCAGAAAAATACAAACGCAACAAAACTTGCATATTGAAGTGCAATTAAAATTGAAAGCTAATGAGATATCTGAGCATGGTGTCATTTCACTAGTGGGTCAATGTCCCGTCCAATTTTCGTGACGCACATTGTCAAGTCATTTAAAATACTCAATATTTTTTTTTCAAACAACTGACCAAGTTTTTTTAAAAACCAAAATTAGAAATCACTCCATTTTTTTAATTATACGATCCAAAATTAAGGGAGTTATGAAATTTTAAAATTTTCACATGGCCTTCATTTTGAAACAGTATGATGGATCGGATTCGATATTTGTAATATGAATGAACTGACCAAATTTAGTTTTAATCCGTTTGCTTTTTAGGGAAGTCACTGTATCCTCTATATACAAGAAATGGATTTTACTATTATAGAAATAGATGGATATCGTGGGATCTCAGCAGTAGGTATTTTAAAAATCACACACAAGCTTATTACAAACCAGAAATTACAACGGGGTCGCTGGCAAGAGGATGTGATAAAATGGGGGTCGTGATAGAAGTTAGGTTCAGAATCACTGATCTAATAGAAGTGAAAAAAATCAGTAAAATTACAAATAACTGCTGGCAAATTTTGAGCTAGTAAAAATAGGTTTTATTAAATTACATTGATTTACTATAAAAACTTTCTTGTTAAATTACAAATAAATATTGGCAAGTGTTCTACCACTAGGCATATTGATATTAAATATAACAAATTGTAATAAAAGGATACGGCTTCTTGCTATCTATTGCTATCTATCTTGCTATCTATTCAATTTAAAACATAAATTGTAGACTTCTATTAGTTTTATTCTGGAAATGGAGGAGGGTAATATTAAAACTAATTGTAAACACGCTGAATCCGTTAATTCATTCCACAAGACCATTTTCATGCTATCTTTTATCAATGTTATCTTCTATCATTGCTATCTCTTATCATTGCTATCTTTAAATCACTGTAACCCTTTATCATTATTATCTTTTATCATTGCTATCTTTTATCATTGTTATCTTTAACCATTGTAATATTTTATCATTGCCACCTTTCATTGTTAATATCTTTTATCATTGCTATCTTTTATCATTGTTATATTTCATCATTGTTATATTTCATCATCTTTTATCATTATGTAGCGTCTCTATCCGCCTATGTTTCATTATTGATATCTTTTATCGTTGTTATTTTTAATCACTTTTATGTTTTATCATTGTTATTTTCATCATTGCTATCTTTTATCATTGTTATCTTTTATCATTACTATGCTTTATCATTGATATCTTTTATCATTGTTATTTTTAATCACTATTATGTTTTATCATTGTTATTTTCATTATTGCTATCTTTATTGTTAATATCTTTTATCATTGCTATTTTTTATCATTGTTATCTTTCATCATTGTTATCTTTTATCATTATGTAGCGTCTCTATTCGCCTATGTTTCATTATTGATATCTTTTATCGTTGTTATTTTTTATCACTACTATGTTTTATCATTGTTATTTTCATCATTGCTATATTTTATCATGGTTATCTTTTATCATTACTATGCTTTATCATTGATATCTTTTATCATTGCTATTTTTTATCATTGCTATATTTTATCATTGTTATTTTTCATCATTGTTATCTTTTATCATTACTATGCTTTATCATTAATATCTTTTATCATTGTTATTTTTAATCACTACTATGTTTTATCATTGTTATTTTCATTATTGCTATCTTTATTGTTAATATTTTTATCATTGTTATATTTTATCATTACTATCTTTTATCATTGTTATCTTTTATCATTGCTATCTTCTAAGATTACTATCTTCTATCATTGCTATCCTGCTATCTATGAAAATCAGTAATGTAAGCGGAAGTGATACTACATTACCACCATTTCCGGTTTTAGTACAGAGATAAGAACATAGATGAAAATTAATCATGGGATGCTATTTGATACTGGTATCGCCATAAGTTAATGAATGTTGAAACCGGAAACAGTAGATTTCTAAAACTTCCGGTTTGAATAGACTGTTGTGGGAAGACATTAAAAAAACAGTATTCCTGGAGCATTGAATCCATAAAAGAAAACCGTTTGTCGATAAATGTTACTGTTTTTTGTTTAGATACTTGTTTGACAGAAAGACGGACAATTGAACATTGCCATTTTATACGAATGGTATAATTTTATCCCCCCGGGAGAGGGAAGATTTAAATAAACATGGACTGAAAGTAGTACTTCAAAAATACTGGTAACTTAGGTTGAACATGATCGGAGAAATCTTCTGGAGGGAAATTTCGTACCTCTGAGGGAAAGAGCAGATTTTCCTTTCGGCTCATCCCTTGAAATCATGACTAGTCCCGGCCAAACTGGCACTCCTGGAAGTCTAACCAAGACCCAAATAATAACTACGGTGAAAACATTTTTTAAATTAAGGTTTAGCCGTTTTATCGTGTGCGTAGAACGTCGGTTTGATTTTTATATACAGAGAATTCAAGCAAAGGCGACTGACTAAGATATTTTGAGCAAAATAATAATAATAATAATAATAATAATAATAGTAGTAGTAGTAAACAGTTGAGAATGCTCCAAGAGCATTGCCAGAACGAACTTAAAAGAATAAGTTTTTTTTTCGAAATGTATATGAAATTGTATATTAAAGCTAGGCCTATTTGATTAACTAATGAAGCAATAATTATTGACTCAACAACTAATGATGCAATAATTATTGAATTAACAATTGGCATTGTTATTGAATCAATATTGGTATTCATCAATACTAATATCATCTCTGTATGACTTATGGTTGCCGAGATATGGCTCCTTAAGAGTGTTCATCCCGGCAAAATTAAAATACCGCTAATTTTACAGTAATTATGTGATATCTTCAAATAGATAAAAAATATAATTGAAATATAGAACAAGAGCGCCCTAGACAATATAATTTTGCTTGAGGTACTGTTATCACAAGTCACTTAGCGGCTTTCCGTTTTCAGCTGTTTAGAAACGCAAAAATAAATGCCGATTTTCAAAATGGCTGGAAATCGAAAGCAGATAAGTGAGTCGTGATAACGGTTTCTCATGTAAAATAATATTGTCTAGGGCGCTCTTGTTCCACATTTCGATTATCTTTTATCTATTTGAAGATATCACATAATTACTGTAAAATTAGCGGTATTTTAATTTCGCCGGGACGAAGACTCTTAAATCTCCCGAAATCGTGCAATATCTCGGGAACGGTAAGAGTGACGCGAAAAATTCTATCACTTTCTCCGATAGTTTTTGATTCTTTATCAAATGGAGGGCTCAAATTGAAAAATTCGCAAATAACATACATACATACACACACACACACACACACAGAGAGAGAGAGAGAGAGAGAGAGAGAGAGAGAGAGAGATAATTCAGTAACGCAATTTTTGTTCGTTGAAAATAAAATTTTTAATGTAATGTTCCATTAAAGGATACAGATAATTAATGAAAATGAATGATTATTATTAAAAAATTTGGTGAAATGAAAATGTGGGGAAACAAACCTACAGACACAATGGTATCTAGTACAAATCACGTAATCTGGAATCAAACCAGAGACCTCTCGCAGCAGAGGTGAACGCTCTACCACTAAGCCACGGTGCACCCGATTTCTTGAACGAGGCTGTATATAAAGACACTCATAGATTTCACACGAAAACGATGTTTATCTCGTGCCTTGATATAAAGTTCTTATCAACTATCTTTATTTTTCATAATGAAGTATTTTTTTAAAAGAAAACCAAAAAATATATATAAAAAATGTATCGTGAAATGCATAATGACTGACAGGAAGATAAACCCACCTCTTACACACATGAACTTTTTTTTCATACATTGAAAGAGGGGGAAAAAGTATTTCCGTCAGATTCTTCGTTCTATAAACTGAGATGAACCCATCTGATAAGTCACTTCAAGCACCCTACTTTTAATGACCAATGGTTTACTTCCGCTGACAAAGTTGGAGGTGATCGTCCGGACGCCAGAAACGACGCGCTGTGGTGAGTTTTAGTATCCACATACATATACCTTTTTTTTTTTTTTACATTACATATCGTGTTTGTATAGTGGACTCATATGTACAGAACAAAATTCAACACTGTAATGATATATAGGCTTTAGCTTACAAAGGAATACACTCAAAATGTTTCATTAGATATTAAATAATAAAAATGTGTCAAATTGACACATTTCACTATATATTTTTATATAGTAGATTAAGGCGTACAAACCTGGACATTACGACAGACCAACTAAATCTTCTTTGAGTTTAACGTCCTACGATTATGGCCTTTTGGCTAAGGAATACGATGATTAAAACCAATGAATAATGATGGAAGAATTAGTTGAATTTGAGGAAACGGGCACGAACTTACAAACTTAAAAACTAACAAACTTACTTGGCCAAGAATCGAATCTAGCGGTAACTTACCAGAGGTAGGCGCTTTGCCACAAAGCCAACGTGCTCCCTTAAAAAAAGATCAACTAGAATAAACTACAATATGAGTATGGAGAAAAATAGAGTATTTTACTAAAAACAAATTACGTGTTACGGAAAATTGGGTAAGATCAGATCCACCATTATTGTAGACTAATAGATTACTACTTGAACGATTGACAGTAGAAATTTGAACTCGGATTAGTGGGACGTG
This sequence comes from Thermobia domestica, assembly GCF_964235325.1. NCBI lineage: Eukaryota > Metazoa > Arthropoda > Insecta > Zygentoma > Lepismatidae > Thermobia > Thermobia domestica. Next base: position 31,819 of record NW_027656318.1, on the reverse strand, counting down.
GATCACGGTAGGTGGTGGGTCAGTGGGTTATGGGTCAAGTTTTCATTGATCCACGCCATCTCTGGTAATGGATATTCTGTGTATAAAGCCAGATACGAATTATAATAATGTTCCCATCACTTTTTTAATTCAGCACTTGTAATTCACAATTTTTAACATCATTAAAACAAATTTGTTGAAATACGTATTTACCGTTTGCGTGTGGTTGACTCTTGTATACGAAATTAGTGAAGAAAATTTTCTTTTCCACAGGGAACTTTTTCGTTTTTAATTCATAAAGGGGAGTGGATGAAATAATATGGTTTCCAGAACTACCAAATGACTTGCCAGATTACATCACTAAAATTTCACATTAATAAAATGTTTATCAAATAAATTCAACCAAAAACCCTTTAAAGAAAAAAAAAGCTTCCTTTCCCGTCTCGCCTCGTTGAAATGCATTCTTAAAAGTTTATTCAAATAACGAACCGTAGGGTGCCCTTATCTGCTTATTAACAGCATTAAGTAATAGATTTTTAATAAAAGAAAAAAAAGCGACAGACAGACGGCTGCTACCTGAAAAATTATACATGATAATTAGTTTTCTCGGCTTTTTTGAATTCAAATGTCCAAATATCCAGCAGCTGCTGTTATGTAATGAGAGACCTCCGAAAAATGACCTATTAACTGCATTTAGGTTTGATGTCATTACCATATACATTATAGAAAGGTGGCTGACACAGAACAATTAGAAATTAAACTTTTCTTTTAACCAATTCAGGTTTGGAATTGAAATAGCAAAGCTAGAATTATTTATTTTTTATCTTTTCGCCTGTCATTTGAATAAATTGTTTGTTATTGTTTTTGTTAGTTGTGTGTTTCCTGTTATTTTTTTGTTGTTGCGCTCTGGGTGAGTTTTTTAACACTTGTCAAGCATTGGAAAAACATAATTCATTCACGACATTATATACATACAGTATGTAGTAACAATATCATTTAGGCAGGTGCAATATTTACACCGTTAGGGGCAGAAATTAACCAATAATGAATAAAATAGAAGAGAACACTAATTAATTTTATTTTTACACAATATTATCGGTGCCAAGTGTTCACATTTTCCCGCAGGCAGAAGAACTGAATGGCGGTTAATGATGATAATAATCCCTTTCCGTTGGATTAATGGCTAGCGCTTGCACCTTTTGTGCACGTGGCCCTCAGTTCGATCCCTGGTATCCTACATCTCTCATAACCTTGATGTTATAAAGGATGCTGAACTCTAACAAAGAAGAAAAACACACTGAGATAACTAAACAAAGTAACCGTACTCCAACAAAGAAGAAACACACACAGAAATAACTAAACAAGGTAACCAACCTACTATTAATCATCATCATGATCATAGATATTATGCCTTTATTGGCAGGTCACTTGCCGCAGCTGAGAAGCTTTCATGCTCCATGCTCCTCCGCTAACCTCTTCGTCTTCACGTATGATCTTTCTGTTTTTATATCATCCATTAATTGTAGTCTTCTTCGCCCCTCCCTCTCTTTCCCGCCACCATACCCTCTAGGACGTCCCTCTTGATACAATCTCTTCTTAGGCAATGACCCAATCAGTTTTACTTCCTTTTCTTAATAGTATCTAAAAGTGTTCTTTTCTTCCCCACTATTTTTAAAACACTTTCATTCGTTTTCGGCTCGACCCAACTAATTCTTTCCATTCTTCTCCACACCCACATTTTGAAGGCTTCGAGTCAATCCTACTACTACTAATAATAATAAATAATTCAATAATAAATAATAGACCTAAATATAGTTTATTTCACAATTATGTTTATTGTATGAGAATAAGTGCTGATAATTCAGCATTTAAAAAAATCTGAATTCAAAATAAATCATATTTTACTAAAATTTAATTCAGAAAAATCAAAGTTCTTAATTCAAAATAAGAAAAAATATCCAAAAACTTTCCTTCTAAGAGGAGAAAAGAGTCAATCTCTCCAATGTTAAACCAGTTGAAAATGCTTGAAGAGCATTGTTAGAATAAACTTAAAAAGGATTATTATTATTATTATTATTATTATTATTATTATTATTATTATTATTATTATTATTATTATTATTATTATTATTATTATTATTATTATTTTGAAATTTATATGAAATTGTATAGTATATTATATTTATTTTATTAAATTCAATAGATACACTTACATATATGGAACCTGCGTATTAGGGAATCTATTGAATTAGCTGTATTGAGCTGTCACTTTTTATCACCGTATATATACTGAAAATGCAAATAGTAACCAGTGGCGACCGGTAACTATTTGGTACCAAAATGTTCACCATCCTCTTAGGTATTGATTAACGCCAATATATGATCTCTCTCTGTCTTAGGGTTCCCGAGATATAACACCTTAAATCTCCCGAAATTGGAACTTTTTTTTTTTTTTTTGGCCAATTTCTCGGGAACGGTAAGAGTGACGGGAAAAGTTCCATCACTTTCTCAGATAGTTTTTGATGCTCTATCGAACGGTCGTCTCAAAATTGAAAAATTCACAAATAACAGACACACACAGACATAGAGAATTCAGTAACGAACTTCTTACGGGGGCAAACTACTAAATATTTTTGAAAAACTAATATTTTTTCTTTTGTCCGTTTTTTTCGTGAGTGGAAAGAGGTAATAAAATGTAACTAACCACAATAATAGATAATATTATTCTACACCTGAAAATACGAATCGGAAGAATTTTCATTGTTGCCATCCATAGAAATTAGAGTGTGACCAGAATTTGAATTACTCAAAAATCTAGGTTCTGAAAGCGACTAGGAAAATGAACTCAACGGTAATTGATGACTTATCACGCTGTCTATGTTCCTTGTTTACTACTTTTTAAATAATGTCTGTATTTATTTTGTAATAATTTATTTATTTTGTAATAATTTATGTAAGTTTTATAAACAAAATACAAATATTATTTAAAATGTAGTAAACAAGGAACATAGACAGCATGATAAGTCATCAATTACCGTTGAGTTCATTTTCCTAGTCGCTTTCAGAACCTAGCTTTTTGAGTAATTCAAACTCTGGTCACATTCTAATTTTTATGGATGGGAACACTGAAAATTCTTCCGATTCGTATTTTCAGGTGTAGAATAATATTATCTATTATTGTGGTTAGTTACATTTTATTACCTCTTTCCAGTCACGAAAAACGGACAAAAGAAAAAATATTAGTTTTTCAAAAATATTTAGTAGTCTGCCCCCTTAAGTTCGTTGAATATCCACGTTTGTATTCTTTAAGGCTTACTGTTCCCGTGCGGCTACCGGGTGTTCAGAAAGTAACTATGCACTGCCATGTTGTGGTGTGCTAAGTGATGACTGATATGATTGTCAATTAGTAATACAACAATTTCGATTGTTTAACATATTTGAACCCTATTTGACCGGGTATTGGTATTTGTTCACAGGTCCGGTACGTGAACATATGCGGCAAAATAAAATACGGCAAGTTATGAACTGCATAGTTACTTTCTGAATACACGGTATATATATATATATATATATATATATATATATATATATATATATATATAACGATAGGAGATTAAGGGAAACTGATAAAGTGATTGTAATAATCTCGAAGTTTAATAACACTAAACAATTTGAAGCATGAAAACCTAATTAACTGATTAATTTATAATTTGAAATCATGACTGTAAATGTACGATACTTTGTAATTATAAGTTTGTAACACTCACGTTTTTAGGCAGTCTGTTTGGATTATTTTTTTTCAGAGAGTGAGAATGCACTTATATGTGTTTCCTTTCACATTAAAAAAATGCACATATTATCGTTTTTTCTTTTTCTTTTAAAAAGTCACAAACGCGTGCAATCTACAATTAGGTGATTGATCAAAATTAACGATAATTATTTTTTGAAAAAAAAATATTGTTTCATTATTCAATTTTTTTAGTAAAAAAATAATAATAAAGGTTTAGTACTGTAATTTTATTTGTTGTATGATGTATTCAAGCTTTACGGAAAGCTGCGTATATTCGTTAGGCTAGCGTTTTAGGACAATTACAGATTGGCGAAACATGTACTTACCACGTACTTAGTTCAGCTATTCTAACATCACATTATTATTAAAAGAGGTGTTACAACAGTGCAGCCTGTTTCTTTAATGTCTTTTATTAAAGCAAATAAAAGAAATGTATTTTTGTTTTATAAATGAAAACTTAGAGGCACACGAAAGAATACAAAACAAATTATGCTAATTTTTCCACTTGTATTAATGAATGCTCTCACACGATTTGCATATTTAATTATAAATACCTTTTATCTAAACTTCCTTACATGTATGTCTCTCTGCAACAGTGCAGTATACCCGTGCTTTTATATATATATATACTTCTGAATGTATGATTAAAGAATATTTATATTATGTTCAGAGAAATTTCACTCTTTCGTTTTCCAAACTTCCATTGTTTAGATTTCCAGACGGTCAGATCATAAATTACATTATAAAATACTTATACACTTATTTCCGTTTGTTTTTCGAAAATGTTTTTTTTTTTCGCACAGGTGACATATATAACTCCTAGTTGAGATTGAATAGTTCTCATACGGAAATAAACAAAGCTTATTTTAATTTGAAGGATTATTTTTTATGTTCCCTATGAAGACTTAGTAACGAATTTTAGTTTTCAAGCATTAGAAAAAAAGGTATCAGTTTTTTTAATTTGTTATCCTTACATAAATTATTAAATGGTAAAATTGATTATTCAGAATTAGTTTCAGAAGTATTATTACGTGTTCCAACAGGTAAGACTAGAACAGCAAACACTAGGACATTCTATTGTAGAAAAGCAAGAACTAACATATTACATGTCTCCTCTTTGGAGAATGTGTGCTTCATATAACGAAATGATTAGATTTCGTGTAGTAGACGTTATTCAGTATGTCCGTAAACAAGTTCAAAACAATTGCCAGGAAATAACTTCTGCATAATTAAACGACATATATTTGTGTATAAATAATAATGAATGTATAATAGTGTATGATTGATAATTATGTACACGACACTATAACTGAGCATTAAGCTTGTTGTGTTGACTTTATGAAATAAATAAATAAATAAATGTGTGTATTCTCTATTTATATTTTGATTACGATACATTAATACCTAGGAACTTCTCAAATTCCTAAAGCAATTATTCTGTATTACTCTAATTTCAAACTTTTATAATCAAAAAACCTTCAAAAATTCTTAAAATAGCTATAACTTAACGTTTTGTTGATTAAGTAAAAAATTAACTTCAAAATAAAAATAAACCCAAAAAACATTTTCTACGATATTACATTCTGTGACACGATGAGAGGTTAACAATATGAACCAAATCATCGGAAATCTATTCGATTTGTGAAATGCCCATTGTACTAATTATTAAAGAGATTTGTGTAAGAAATGAAATCCATATTCTACCTGCAGTGTGGCCCGAAGTGGCTCAGTGGTAGAGCTTTCATCTCTGATGCATGGGGTCCTTGGTTTGATCCCAGCTCGCGCCGAGTGAGATTTGTGGTGGACAAACACCGTGTACGTGGGCTCTCCCACTTTCTTCATTCCACCATTTCATTCATTTCTCATCATCACTGCCTTCATTAGCCTAGTCAGCATAACCATGGGACGTAAAACTTCATTTATATAAATTTCCTTTATTTTCTACCTCAGTGACAGAATACAGCAAGTATACAGATAAAAAACATACTATATTTTGAACATATATACCTATTTAGCATCTTAATAAACTAATTAACAGAAATTCAAGACTAAATTAAATTAAATACAGTACTGAACAAAAGTTTAAGACCAGCTCATTTGAGTGAGCTCTTACTCTAGACCACCTATTTTGGATCTTTATTAATTCTGCAGCCGTGTATCACAAGTATTCCTGTTTAAAGCATGCAATTTGAGACAGTTGGACAGCAATCTTAGAGATATTGCAGATTGTATATCTAATTACAATTAAAGTGGACACAAAAAAAGAGTCATTTTATAATAGATATTGCATAATGTAAACAAACGATTGGAAGATTATACATATTGTATTTTTAAACCCCTTTCTGCGTGATTTTTTTCTTTTAGCAAAATAATAATAATAATAATAATAATAATAATAATAATAATAATAATAATAATAAAAACTCGTAAGTAATTCATATTGTTAATAATGTTGAAATATTAAAATTTCCACGAAAATGCAATACATCGTGTTGTAAGCGGAAAGTAAAAAAAGTTATTATAGGGCCAGGTATACACTGGATAAACTGGGCTTCAATCCTAATTTCTTTACACTGGTTAAAGCGGCAAACTATGGTTTATCCCCTCCCTTGATCATATCCTGGATGATGTCTAGATAGATAGATAGATATAAAGATATTTGTAAAGAATTGTAATTTGCAGGGAATATTATACTGAATTGGTGGTTATGTAATTATCTGTTATTTCGAGCTATTATTACATATGAATACGTCATCAAAGATATGGAGGTTCAACTATTAAAGTCAAATACATGATTGTATTCGCAAATAACCACTAAAACTTGTACTATGTATATTTTAGATTTATTTCTCATACTATTTTTGATACCTTTTCAAACAGAACTCGCTGGTTACAATCAGAGCTCGCTGGCTAATCCCACAAACCATTATATCAATTATGACACTGAAGCATTTTCCAAACTCAGTGGTTAAAATTTATAACTAAAAATAGTAATAATCGTAAATATTGAATGTCCTACCTCTGCTCGGATCACTTGCCTATTACAAAAACTATTTCTGCCACTAGGAACCACTTTTGCCTACAACAATATTCATAATTATTGTAGGCCTATGGAATAAACTTCTGTGATGGAACCATGGTCGCAGATCTTGGTAGGACAGTGAAGCCCGTCCTCGAGAATTTTCCTGGAAACAACGAGATACCCATATCTGAACGCCTTCCTCTCTTTCCCCAAAGTTGTACAAAAATCGGCGTCTGTGAATGAAAATGGTAAAATCTGTGTTAATCATTTCGACACTGGTCGTAGTTTTCCCAATTATCTAATGTAAACAAATAATAATTAATTAATTAAAATAAATCATACTAGTCTGAAAGTTTTACGTAATATATTCGACCGAAACAAAGTAACCATACAAAACAAGTAACGGAAGCAACTTGTACAGTAATTTTGCAAATCCTTTCTTTTCTTCTCAACAGTTTGTTTCTGTATGTTAATGAAATAATTGTTCTCCACGATGTTAGCTAACACCTTTTATTTTTCTTTTTTAACACACAGAGAACTAGACGAATAGAAAGTGTGTGCATGAGTGGTTACAGAGAGAGAGAGGAAGATGGGGGGCAATAAACATCCTCTTTCCTGTACACATATTCTGTGACAAACGACCATTGTTACTATTCGAAGGAGAAGAATTAAGGAACGCTTTCAAGATGAAAAATGAGATCTTTACACACAACACACTCGTACTATATATATATATATATATATATATATATATATATATATATATATATATATATATATATATATATATATATAAAGGGAATTACTTCAGAATTCATTGTTATAAACAACTACAGAACACAAGGGATGATCCATTGTAGACTCTTGGTGATGTGTAGGTATATATATATATATATATATATATATATATATATATATATATATATATATATATATATATATATATATATATATATATATATATGTGTGTGTGTGTGTGTGTGTGTGTGTGTGTGTGTGTGGTTGTGGTTGTGGTTGTGGTTGTCTAATGAGAACCACTTAAATTGCAAGAATGAGTGAAAAGGCGTGGCTTACCAGAACCACCAACATCATGAGAAAAGAATAGGCTACAGAGCGAACTGACTTCTCATTAAGTATGTGTTATTCCCCTTCCATCCACCAATTAAATGTTAATGTCATTGTGACACATGAGTTTTCATTGTTCCTTTGTGATTGCTGCGGCTGCTCTTTCTTTCTCTAATAAACGGAGCTCAATTATTATTATTATTATTGTTGTTGTTAAGAAGAAGATTCTTGACATAATAATGTGTTTACTGTGTGTTTGTTTCTTAAGAACTAAAATATAAGGACAGACGTCAGTTAAGCGTATTATGAAAATTACGTAAATTTTGCTTCTGTGAAGTAGTTACATACTTTGTTCGTTGTATATTTACTTCGCTGGATTTAAGTTCAGTGTTCTTTGAGCACCGAGGCAATTGGAAGACGTGAACCTACCGTTTAACGTGGAATCCGAACCACATGAGCTCTCACCGGGAATTGAACTAGGATCTCCGTTGCCAAAAGATGTTTATGATAACTGTATAGCCATGAAGGGTCTTTCATTATTTATTTGCAATACAGCTATTCTTCATAGCAGGGTCGCACCCCCTGGTCTGGACTTCCCCCCTCCCGCCGTAACTCTAGAGACATTCCTACACTTTTTAAGACAGCTGTGGTTGCTCTAGAAGAGAAATAGTTGATATACATTAAAAATTTAATTTTACACTAATCTGTATTCTTTATTTTTTTTTATAAAAACAATTTAGTTTTATTATTTTTTGTTGAAAATATAGTTGGCAGCACTTTAAACTTACTTCTCGTTTTATCGAGTGTAGAATAAAAATATTACCTAGACATAGTGACTACTATATGTGGACCCTTCCCAGGGCGCTCGTAGAAAATTTTCTAGGAGAGCATCTGCATAGTAGTTAAATTGCGTCTGGCATTTCTGGTATTTAATATGAAAAAATGAAATGAAATCTTTGAGTTTTACGTCCCACGGCTATGCCAGTTAGGCTAAAGGAGACGGTGATGATGAGTGATGAATGAAATGGTGGAATGAAGAAAGTGGGAGGAAACGGGAGAACCCCGAGAAAACCCACGCACACGGTGTTTGTCCACCACCAAGTTCACTTGGCAGTGGCTGGGATCGAACCCGATACCCCAAGCACCAGAGGTGAACGCTTTACCACTGAGCCACCGCGGCCGCCGGTATTTAATATGTGTGTTTTGTTATATTACGTATACATTTTCATGAGCCTGGGGGGACCGGGACCCACCTTGCCCCCTTCGAGTGCCCATGACCCTCTCTCGAAAATAAAAACTTCGGACACCCCAACATAAATTTTTGGGTGCGTGCCTGTTTCATAGTCATCATTTTCTAAAAGTCGTGTTATTATTTGGGCTGGGGATGTGAGGAGGGGGCGGTGGGGAGAAGAACACGTAGTAACTCAGAAGTTTCAGAACCATTAGCGGCCTGCAAACTAATGAAGAGTCAAGAACTAATGAGGACAATTTTCCTCTCCTGGTCGTATTAAGACGATGAATCAAACACTGGTTTTTTTATTCTTTATTACTGAGCCACATTAAATAATACACTTACTTCGTCTCTTATATTGATTCCATTTTTTATTTATATATTATTTATCTGGTTGCCTGCCAACCAGATATTGACAATCTCATCATTTATTAACATATAAATATCTTTTTGTATACTTGACAATTATATTATTCTTAACATATGAATATCTTTTTGTATACTTGACAATTATATTATTCTTAACTAAGTTCTTCTTCATAACCTGGGTTAGTACATATAAAAAATACTTATTGTCCAAAAAAGTATAAAAATATATACAACATACAACGTTCAACATACAACGTACCGTTGTAGTATGAGAGACGATATAAACCTACTAATGGGTTCCGATAACGGAGTACAGACGTGAAGATACAATTTAACACACTAGATACGAGTCAGATATATTTCTACCGGGATTTAAACTCGGGTTTTCTCTATCAATGACAAGGCAAGAATGCTGATTGTTTAAACACGTAAACTGCCATGTGTATGAAATTTCATACACATGGCTCTCCTGAGCAGCGCAGAGTGTGTGATTTTCCATACACAAAGAATATATTCCACTTTTGTTGTGTTTCTTTTAGGTGTGTATCCAATTATACACATATGGCGTAGAAGTCAAAATTTAATATACACCACGCGTATACCCAAAACCATACCACCAAGGAAATCATACATTCAGTGGCGTATTTAGGGGGGTGGATATCGGGCTCAAGCCCCCGAAATAAATTTGTTATGAAAAACTTCATTAGAATTTGTCGACAACTAAAAGGAAAAATACAAGTGCTTATTCTCGTGTTGTGCATAGCCCCCCCTGTAACAAAATCCTAAATACGCCACTGCATATATTTATGCTTCTAAAACAAGGGTGAAAACAAAGTATTACTGGCAGACTATTGCCAGTGACGCACAGGGATAACGGTCAACAGATATGGTGGCAGTCAAGGTGCTAAAGTGGTTGCAAGTGGATTTCATAATCTAATTAGACGCTAAAAAAAAATAGATAAAATAAAATAAAGGAAATGGAACTTCCCATAAGTAAATTTATTTTCCCCACAAGTAATACACAGTTTGATATCTTGTTTGAACAGTGTAATTTTTCACTAACTCATCCGAGTGCCTTATTTTCAGAGCATGTCCTCTTTCCCGAGTCCTTAAAATAGTCCAGGTGAGTTTTAAGAATATGAGAAAATGGGCTTACAAACAACTGCAGATAATTATTAATAGTTACGTAGTTGTAAATGCTATTTAACTATTTGTTAATTAACAATAAAATATTATAAACATTAATATTAATGGAGTTGCAGTGGCTCAGTGGTAGAGCGCTCAATTCTACTGAGTAGAGTACCAGCATCGATCCCATCCATCGCCAAGTTAAATTTGTGATGGGTAAACACCATGTGCGTGGGTATTCTAGGGCTTCTCCCGTTTCCTCCTTTTCCCTTCATTTCACCATTTCATCATCGCCATCTCCCTTAGCCACAGTGTATAATAGTGGAACGTTAAACTGTAAATAATAATAATAATAATAATAATAATAATAATAATAATAATAATAATAATAATAATAATAATAATAATAATAATAATAAACTCGTAAGTAATTCATATTGTTAATACTGTTGAAATCTTCAAATTTCCACGAAAACGCAATAGATCGTGTTGTAAGTGAGAGTAAAGAAAGTTAATATTTCCGTAATCAGTATTGTAAAAGTTAAGTTGTATAAATTAGATTTTCTTGCTATGCTACTAACTGTAAGAAATTTGTCATTTACTGGAAATAGTTTTTTTTTCTTAAATTTAAGTAGTAGCAATATTAGAATTAGATGAATTGACAACTACTTTATGAAAGAAATACGTACAAAACAAACGAAATGAAATCTTTGAGTTTTACGTCCCACGGTTATGCCGGTTAGGCTAAAGGAGACGGTGATTATGAGAAATGAATGAAATAGTGGAATAAAGATAGTGGGAGGAAACGGGAGAACCCCGAGAAAACCCACGAGTACGATGTTTGTCCACCACAAAGTCCACACGGCGCGAGCTGGGATCGAACCAGGGACCCCAAGCACCGGAAGTGAACGCTCTACCACTGTGCCACCGCGCCCCCCGAAATACGTACAAGTCTAAAAAATTTAGTTGAAAGATATTTAGAGTTAAAGCTTAAGACTTAATAAAAATTTAAGGTTGTTACCTCTCATTCTTATAATTTGAGTTGAGTTGATTTTGTGTGTCCCGTTGAGCAGCGAGGCTATATGAGACGTGGACCTTCTGATTAACGTGGAATCTGAACCACATTAGCCCCGGCCGGGAATCGAATGCGGGTCTCCCGCGCCAAAGGCACGTACGCTAACCACTTAGCCACGGAGGAGCTTTTCTTATAATTTGTACCATCCTGTTGATAGTGTACTACTGAAATGCTTAATATGATACATTTTAGTAATAAATTAAATCTAATAATATGTATTAGGACTACTAATGTTGACGATATACTTTGCTGTGTGTTAAAAAATCGTAGAATAAAACTAATTTTTATGACGTAAAAAATGTACCCTACTCTGTGGTACTATGAAAAGAATGTATCATACTTAAAAACAAGAGGTTGTACTAGTGATAGAAGTTGTACTAGTGTACTAGTGATACAATTAATTATCAGTTGAATGTTGGTAAGCTATACATATAAGGTAAGTGAATTAAAACACAAGCTTTAATCAAAGTGCTTTTAATGTAATTAACAGCAGCAAGTTGTGTTCATGTGTGAATGAGGTACTAGAGAAATTAATGATATCGTGAACGAAGAATAACACAGATAACTGCACAACATGTGAGTAATGCTTAAGCAATTTGATAGGTTACGTTTTCTGGCTTGTTTTTGACGGTGTTGGTCAGCCCAATCTTTTTGTAGTCTTTTTAACTCACTCAAGACTTGTTTTTTTATTTATTTTAATTTTTAATTAGAGGGTTTTATATAAAAATAAATGTTGAAGTGTTTAACAGTGCCCTAACTTGTGAGGCCCCTCCATTTAAGCTTCCAGCCTTTCGAGGGGCATTTCATCATAAATAATTCTTACTCCATGTGATACGATACGAACATGAATATTAAAAGAAGCATAGAATAAGTTTTCCATATCCCAAGGACATATCAACCAAACGCAAAATCTCTTAAATGAAACGGAAATATGATTTGGATTCGCTCCAATGAAATTTCTATTAAGGCGACCAGAAATAATATATATATTAAGGTTTTAAGTTATGTCAAATATTGACTCCTCAATTTAGCTTGTGAAGCATGGAATGGGTTCATCATACTACTTAAAAAAAAACTGAAAAGAATTTAAGATGCTGCTGCAGGTGTTTCATTATCTGAACAAAATACATTTCTCTAAGATAAAGCATAAATATTGTTAAACTAGTTTGTTCCTAACAAATTTTGTTTCAAAGGGGAATGTGGCTTCGGAACGAAGGTAGATTAAGCATTGAGAAATATTCAAAAATTTCTCTTTAAGGAATGTACCAAGAATTGTGCTTGTTGGACAGTTATTGGAATTTGGTGGCAAAAAATTAGGTCAGTAGAAAAATAAAAAATGATATTTGTAGTTTAGGTAATACATTTAATAGTATTTAGGCTTTTCAATATGATTTTGAGTGATTGATTTGAATTATTTTTATTCATGGAAAAGAAAAGGAATTAAAGCAAAATAGCGCTATGCCTTTGGGCTGCTGATATTTTGTTGTTTAGAAGATTCAAATTCACACTTCAGTTTTAATCTATATGAAATGATCCTTACAGCGTTTGTGACTTTTGTTGTTTTATGTACTTGCTAATATCAGTTTCTTTAGTGCATTTTAAAATGAACTGTCGGCCATAGTAAAATGTTGCTGTAGGTTATTAATTTAGCTTGAGTAATCTTTTAAAATTTGATGATTAATGGTAACATATAAGTATCCCAGGTTAACAGATTTATATAATGATTCATCTGATGTTTGATTTTTTTTTTTTTAAGATTTTTTCGTCTACGCTTTGAGATTTATTCCTTGCAAGTTCATTTTTCTCTACTTTTACTTTCATTTTAACTGACTGAAAATTTGAAAAAAAATATTTTATATGATTGGAAAACATGAGATTGTAGATTTTAAAGAAGTTTTTGGACAGCGATGTGTTAGAGCGCACGTGTGGTTTAATTTGAGAAAGGTTGTGTTTTGCTGACCATTTTTTAAAAAGATTTTAGAATACCAAATTTTAGATACTTTATATTTTGCTAAACTAAGAATATTGTTACAAAAATTGAGAATAATGATTTTACATTATTTTTGTTATTTGCTGAGATACATTTTTGAAAATTGAATGCTCAATTAGTATGTGTTGTTTAAGAAGATCTTACTTTGTGAACTTTTTTGTTACAATGCATTAGCTTGCAGTTGTTTATTACATAGACAGTAAACAGATACCATAATTAGATTGAATAAACTTTATATTGGGTCATGTAAAAAGTCTCCGTGTTTTTTGGTACGTTTTTGAACAAAAAATTTCTTTACTGAAAATCAATTTTAATCTAGTACACATTGACTATTATTATCTATGACCCTTTGCCATTTTTCGCGTAGCTTCATAATTCCATCGCTGTAGAACTTCTGTGGTTCATCGTCGATTTCCTGATTAAAGTGATTTTCAGTGACGCTTCGGTCGGCCAATTTTTTTTATTATTATTTTTTTTTTTTTTTTACCATCAAGAAAGTTTGCAGAGACCGAAACAAATGGTAGTCAGACGATGTATTTTTCATTCTATTTGAAACGACTCATTACAGGCGATGAAAAATTGGTGAAATACGAGAATATCAAACGCAAGCGATCATGATCAAAGGCTGGTGACCCTCCACAAACGACTTCAAAGATTGGATTGTCGGCAAACAAGGTTATGTTGAGTGTTTGGTGTGATTGGAACAAAATTGTCCATTATGAGCTGCTGCAACTTGACGAAACCTTCAATTCAGTCCTGTACTGTGCACAACTCGACTGTTTGAACGAAGCAATCTAGAAAAAGCGATCAAAATTGGCCACAGAAAGCAGGGGCGGATCCAGGACCGACTTGTGGGGGGGGGGGGCGGTGAGCTGTCATAATGCTACTTTTAAGCAGAGATGGAGTGGGTCAGTGGGTCAAGCTTTCTGAGTGGGTCAGTGGGTCGTGGGTCAACAGCATGTGACCCACTGTGACCCACCACCCACCGTGACCCACTGCGACCCACCACCCACCATGACCCACTGCGACCCACCGACTCAGTATGATCTACCGACCCTCTCTGCTCACTGCATTGTAGACAGTATCTTCTGAAGACTGGTAAATTTGTCTCCGTTTTACTTTCAAGACCTTCATTTCCCTTTCTTTTCCACTTGTTTCTGTCTACTTACCTGAGGTGAGTATATCTAACCAAGTGAAAAAAGAACTTCATGCACTTTTGGATATTGATATTTTTAATAGTAATAATAGCAATAGGACTTACACTACCACTTGGCTTTTCGAGACCTGCCAGTTTTTAGAGCTTACTACTGGAAAAAATAAATTTTTGAATCACTGTAATATATAAATTATTATATAAAAAATTGAATGTAACTATGTGTGCCTTATCATCACGGTCAAATTGCAAAGTCAAATGAAATTACTTTTGGTATATAGTTAGGCCTTAATCCAAATTGAAATGCTATATTGCTTTTATTATAATGCATAATATCCTAAGGAGGTACTGAGGATCCGAATTTTTGAGAAAAAGAATGAGTATCTCACAAGCCGTTAAACTTACGGAGCTGAAATTCAGTGTATTAACTCTATATTGAAAATAAACAGAATGTGTCGTAGCATTTTTTTAAATTCCCCTTTATGTGGGGAAGGGGGCACTTTCTATATATGGAGAATTGGTAGTGAGTTGGTTTGTAAAAATGATCGAAAACGATCGATGTTATTTAAGAAAAAAAAAATCAGAAACAAAAAAATACAGTGCTTGGCTTCATATATCCATTGCTTTCTGCTATAATAATTGCTGAAGCTTATGGAGCGCTTACAGCACAGGGCAATCAACCCATAAAGTTGTGAGAAAAATAGGCATAAAATTTGTACTGTAAGCTTAATTACACGGAAATTTGAAGTTTAGATTGTTCGCATAATTGTATGGAAAATTTTACACTTTTTTCCCTTTAAGTTGGTCTACTTACTTTGATTTGAAACTTTGAAATTTCATCCTTTTTTCCACTGGAAAGTATTGATAATTCAACAAGGAAATAATAATACTATGATAATTTAATTGAAATTCATCGTAATTTGGCACATCGCAAACAGCAGTGTGGTAATTGAAGTTGAAGAAGGAGGGAAATTCCCATTCACCTCTGAACACTTTCCAGGAACCTCGTTCCCTTTCGCTTTCTAGACGAGGGAGGGGACTTGGTAATGGTATCAAACCTTCATGTGTAATTAAAAAATTAAATTTATAAACAAATAAGAAATCATCAGTTAATCAGGCTTTAATTGATAATTTATTCACAAGATTCCCTATCAAAGGCGTAGTAGATGAAGTTTCTGTTCTACATGGGTCGACCTTGCCAACTGACATGGTCGATATGGAAAAGATGTATGGTGATAGAGAAATGATATTTCTTGCTGAGTATTTCAAACCTGACCAAGAAAAATCGCTATCAGACTTAAGTCTAACAAGTAGATTGTCGATGAGAAGTTGCAGAAATCGGGTAGAAGTATTATCAATTTCCACGACAGAGTGCGAACGGGGATTTCCCCTTATGAATTTACAGATGACTGATATTAGAAATAGACTAAGTGCTCAAACATTGTCTAACTTGTTGCTCTTCTATGTTAATGGCCCACCGCTAGACATGCTCAAAGTAGACGAGCTAGTTATTTCTTGGCTGAAAGATGGACATCATTCAACTGCGGATGATTTACCGCCAAAAAGTTACCAACAGGAAATAAATCCGATTTCAGATTTGTTTTAAGGTGGAAAATTATGAGTTACGGAAAATGTATACTTGTATTACTAATGGCTTATTTTTGTTATTCAACTTTGTACCTAATTTTTAGTAAGTCTCTTCTTTGCTTTAGGTAAACTACTTTGAATAAATAATCATAATAATTGCAATTATGCATATTTGTAACTTAAATTTAACGTGGTGTTTTAGTGATTACACAAATTACAATTATGAGCATACTTTACGGAGATGCTCTCATATAGGGTACCCGAACACCTTTATACTCTGTGAACAACTGATTTTTCAAGTCTTTTGTGAGAAAAATACTGTAAACTGAGAAACCATAATCTTTCCCATGTTGTACAGGGTATTTTCCTGCGAATAGAAGTTTCTTGTGGAATGCGTTCAGAAATTAACACTTGCAAGAATACTCTCTTAGTACAAGTATATTTTAGGCACACACTAATTCCCCCCACTCACCTCGAACTGTTTCAATTTTCTCACTGACAAACACTTTACCATTTTATATCGTAAAGGTCAGATCCACCGTTATTGTAACAGAGTGGTGGTTGAGCGATTGACTAGAAATTCAAACTCCGATTAGTGACAATTTCACAGTCTTGTTTTATTACAAGTGTAAACTCTTTAGTCAGTTCAGAAGAGGCCGTGGATCGTGTTCAGATTTGATGACGATGGATTTTGGTGAGTCAGAGTAGGTCAAAGTGGATGAGAGTGGTTCATGGTGGGTGGTGGGTCATGGTGGTTGGTGGGTCAGAGTGGGTCACGGTGGATGGTGGGTCAGAGTGGGTCATGGTGGGTGGTGGGTCTTGGGTCAGAGTGGGTCATGGTGGGTGATGGGTCAGTGGGTCGTGGGTCACGGTGGGTGGTGGGTCAGTGGGTCGTGGGTCAAGTTTTCATTGACCCACGCCAACTCTGCTTTTAAGGGCTCCAAACTCTTGGATGGATTTTATTTATATATATAAAACAAGAAAGTTTCCTTTTCTGGGGGGGGGCGATCGCCCCGATCGCCCCCCGCTGGATCCGCCCCTGACAGAAAGAGAGTTTCGTTCCTTCATGATAATGTGCGGCCACATACAACTTGGTTGGGGAGTTTTATGCATCCACCGTATAGCCCGGACCTTGCATCATCTACAATTTGTTTAGGCCTCTGCTAAACCACAGAAGTTCTACAGCGATGGAGTTATGAAGCTACCCGAAAAATGGTAAAAGATCACAGATAATAATTGTTAATATATACTCGATTAAAATTGATTTTAAATAAAGATTTTTTGTTCAAAAATGTAGCAAAAAACCACAGGGACTTTTTATATGACCCAATACAATTATAATATGATACAGTGAAACCTCTACTAACGGACACCTCTATAAAGCGGACACCTCCCATAACGGACATATTTTGTAATCCCCAAACACTATAATAGGAAAAAACATATTGGCAAACCTCTCTAAAGCGGACACTCTCTAGTACGGACACGGACAGTCTTTCTTGTCTTTTATAGGTATTATTTACTTCGTATTACGGACACTTTCTCTAGAAACAAGTTGGAGAGTGCAGTAAAAATACACTTTTAGTAATTCATACGTATGTCACCAAGGAAGAACATGTGGGTGTGACATTTTGCCTCCTCAACTGTCTGTTCAGCAACCCAGAGGAAGGGTTTCTGTTTCACAACAACCTTATATCCTTTGCTTACATTCCACTCCCACCCAACTTGCTCCAGAAACAAAAGTGATTGACAGTTGCCCACTCTTTGGAATGACACATCATTCTACTGTCCCGCTGGAATCTCTAACCAAACAGAAGACAAGTTTGGTATTTTTGACCACGTGTACGCATATTGTCCTTTAAAAAAGTCATTCATGGACTACAATTAATTTAGAAATTAAAACAACATACCGAAAACGTAGTAAGTAGCGATAAGTGTAAAGTGCAGAGAACTATAACATCTTATTCCCATGTTGTGCCTCGAATTGCATGGAGCAAAATAATGCAGGCATACTAACATTTTGGTAATGATGTCATGGTATAAACACATGATTCATGCAAAAATATTTTTTTTTCTAATTGCATATTACCCTGTTTATTAATTTACGTAAGTAAATATTGAAACCTCTCTAAGGCGGACACCTCTCTATAGCGGACAATTTTTGATTCCCCACGGCTGTCCGCTTTAGAGAGGTTTCACTGTACATTTTTTTAAAAAGACTTTGTAAGGAAATAAACTTTAGTAAACACAAATAATGATAGAATAATGAGCATCAGAAAATTAAATTGAACAAAATAAAATATTACATTTTTCCACTTTGAACTCAAAATATTTCAACAATATAATACGTGCCATATTTCAATAAAACACTAAGTCCGGTCCCTAGGAGTAATAAAAATGTTTAATAAGATTTCAAATATTAAGAGGGACAAATTTAATAATTTCATATTTCTCTAAGGGCTCCAACTTAATATTTTTCTAGAAGAGAAACAAATACTAATGATACCCGCTAGGAATATTTTAGGTTACGACGCTGGTGTTTAGCCCGTCTTACGACCATTTAACTCAGTTTTTAAACTCAAGTGTCATAGAATTTATGGAAACTACAATGTCTTCGTTAAAAAATAAAAATATGTAATTTTGTTTTTCGTTAACATAAATCTACGATATCAGCGTTTACCAACTATTTTATACATATGTTACATAACCATAAAATATTACAAATTTTAAGACAAATTTTCAAACAAACAATGAAACATTCAGTTTTTACAATGATTATTATTATTATTATTATTATTATTATTATTAATAATAATAATAATAATAATAATAATAATAATAATAACAATAATAATAATAATAATAATAATAATAATAATAATAATAATAATAATAATAATAATAAAGACTAAATATCGATCTATAACAATGTTTTCAGAGTTGTAGATATTTCTAATAAAGCCACGAAGAACAGCAAACAAATGCAGAGATGTAATGGAGCGTGTACGGGGGTATACGGTATATACCCACAAAATATTTTTATTCTCCAGGTATACAAGCACGAACGTGTGCTGGCCTGGGCATATCTTATACTTTTGAAAAGGGTTGAGCATACACTTATTAAAAAATTTGGTATTACATCTAGCAGCACATATACATTTACACAATGTAATAACATCACATTCTATAGATAAAGTTACTATAATCAAACACTAACAAAATAAAAATGTAAAAAATAAACTTGATATGTTAGATACACAAAATGGAATCAACTTTATAAATGCACTAATGAATGTAAATAGTTAATTTGTATCTCTCTGCCATTGTTACGAAACTTTATTATGTACCCAAGTGGATCTTTGGTATCACTGAAATATTACAGCAAATCGATATTACGATTTATTAAAGGGTTCCTCAAAATTTGTATCTTTGTGTATATTTTTATAACACAAAGACTTCTAACTCCTGTCTGATCTTTTAAAATTATATTATTTTTTATTATCTTATTTATATAGCCCATCTTGTACATAACAATGACACTCAAATAACTACATATATCGTTTTTACTACTTACCTGGTATATATGTAAATTAAAGCACTTTCTTCCCAATATACATTTGCATAAGATTACAATAAAATTATATGTGATGATTATAACTTTCAATGACAGAATCATATTGTAATATTATCAATTTTGAGGACAATATAGTATATAACAGATAATAACAATTAATGTGCTTCTTCAACACTATCAAAATAATTCCTTAGGCGAATTCCAAAATATTAACGAATATTGAGTTTAGAAAATGAATTTAAAGCCTGTGATCTATCGTGTCAAAATTGCCAAACGAAACATTTTAATTATTTATTGTTGTGTTAAATATCTTTCGATCAACATAATTGTAAGTAATTATGAAGTATAAAGATTCTGATTAAAGTCAGTTTTTACCCACTTATCTATCCACGTGGTTATTGTCTCCAGTGTCTATCAAAATACCAAATTGTCTATAGATATTCGAAAACCATGAGGGTGGTTTCCTTTGTTCTATTACACTTAAGAGTCTTCATCCCGGCGAAATTAAAATACCGTTAATTTTACAGTAATTATGTGGTATCTTCAAATTGATAAAAGATAATTGAAATGCGGAACAAGAACGCCCTAGAAATATTATTTTGCATGAGGTACTGTTATCACAAGTCACCTAGTGGCTCTCCGTTTGCAGCCATTTAGAAACGCGAAAATAAATGCCGATTTTCAAAATGGCTCGAAATCGAAAGCAGATAAGTGAGTCGTGATAACGGTATCTCATGTAAAATGATATTGTCTAGGGCGCTCTTGTTCCACATTTCGATTATCTTTTATCTATTTGAAGATATCACATATTTACTGTAAAATTAGCGGTATTTTAGTTTCGCCGGGATGAGGCCTCTTAAAGGAAAACTTCTTGTAGTGGCCTCTTGATACAGATGCGGAAAAATTCTGAATTACTTTTTATGTTCCACTTTGGGTCACTTCACAGTTTGTTCCTGAAGTCCGGACACGAATTAAGACTTACCTTAAATTTATTGATTTTTTTAAAATCTATAGTCACATCCTAATAAATGATATTTGAATCATTTATAGTTTCTACAATGTTATATTCTTTGTTCATGTTTAAATAAAAATATATTCACATGTTTTATTTTTATTATCTGGTTTCTGGAACCGCTGTAAGTGGTAAAGATATTAGTGTCCCGTAGCTTAGAATTGAAATTAAAACACAGTCTATAAAGGGGTGCATAACATGCGATAATTTGGTTTTTATAAAGTACAAATTCTGCGATAGTGTTTGATGGATACAAGGACTAATTTTGAGCAGAAATTTCGGAAATTTTATCGGAATTATACCGTTCGATATCCCAAATAAAATAAATAAATAAATAATAACAATAATAACAGAGTTAAACAGCAAGTATGCCTTACAACTTTTTTTGGTATTTATTACTCAATACAGGCATGAGGTAATAGTTTGACATCGAACATAAAACACAGAACATCGCAATTAAACAACTGTAAGAAAGGAGTTTTGGACGATATTAATTTCTGTCAAGTTCGTAGAGATTGCTGTGTTCCAGATGCCTGAACAGTGTTCGGAGATATAGTACCCAAGATACAGTGTTTATTCCTTTATTTTCAATGAAACAATTCGATCATATATGTTTGTGGTATTTGATTATGTACTTCAAAAATCTTATTTGCGTATTCAAGATATTTATTTACGTATTTTCAACGTTGTAATATCTATATTTATTACTTCAACATATATTCAGTTATTTACCATCAGGTAGTAGATCTTATTTGTACACCCAAAACATTTATTACAGTTCGATAAAATTTGTATTATGCTTTTAAAATTACTATTAATTAATTTGTTGGTTTAAATATAACCCATAATTCCCATTTATATACTCAACATATGTTCTTATTAGAGACAGGATGGTTAGCATTAAAAACTTTAAAAAATAGGCAGGCAAATAGGCACTTAAAATTTTAAAATAGGCACTAAAATGTAACTCAAAATAATGAAGATAAATATTGGACACAATTAAAAAAATAAATTCAAATTATAGATAATGTTCAAAGAATATAGAAACATACTTGTTTGTTAATATCTTATTTTACTGTATATATAAAAATGAAGCTTGATATGTATTCCATATTATATGTATTATATTCTTGTAATGTAGCACGTGATTGTGTTTACAAACACCTAGTAGATATCTATCTATATATCTGTAGTTTGGATCTAAAAGGGGCAATGTCAACTGAGAGAGACGACTAATGAGATATTCGCCAAATTTTAACGCCTATAAATGAATATTTTCTTGTGAAGAAAAGCAAATGTTAATATAAATGGTATATATTCCAAACTATTTCGTGTTGACATTTGCTCTTCTTGCACAAGAAAACATCCATTTACAGAAGTTAAAATTGAAGAGTATCTCATTTTTACCAAAAAGTGTGCTTTTAGACCCAAGCCACACACACACACAAACACACACACACACACACACACACATATATATATATATATATATATATATATATATATATATATATATATATATATATATTCCCAATGAAGGCTTATTTTGAAGAAAATGCATAGAATAGGCAACTGTAGGCATTAAAGCAATTATTTAGGCAGTAAAGGGTGAAATAGGCAAAATAAAATTGACTTAAATCGAAACTATAACCCAAATACCAACTTTGAAGCGTTATTTTTGATAATATCTTTAATATTAAAGACTAGGCATTTCGCCTAACATCCGGTCTCTAGTTATTATTTATCTTTCAATCCAGTGGATGACTCCAACAATTGTATTCAAGATTTAGTTGTTATTATTTTCTTTACATCTTGTGTTATAGAATCTACTTTTTATACATAAAATGAAATATTTCAGTTTAACGTCCCACGATTACTCTTTAGGCTAAGGAAACCGAATATTTAAAACAAATGAATGATGATGGAAGAATTAGTGAATGTAAGAGGAAACAGGAGTACCCCTAGAAAACTCACAAATATGATGCTGTCCACCACACTTTATATTAAGGGGCCGCGGTAGCTCAGTGATAGAGCTTTCACCATTGGTGCTTGGGGTCCCGGGTTCGATCCCAGCCCCCGCCAAGTGAACTTTGTGGTAGACAAACACCGTGTGCGTGTACTTCCTTGGGGTTCCGCCGTTTCTTCCCACTTTCTTCATTCCACTATTTCACTCATTACTCATTTTCACCGTCTCCTTTAGCCTAACCGGCATAAACGTGGGACGTAAAACTCAAAGATTTCATTTCATTTCATTTTCACACTTTATATTCATGATATATGATTTATTTATATGTATTCAGTATGAATTCCAATATTTACCCAAACATATCTTCAAAATTTATATACATTAATGTATAATTCCTATTTGTTAACTCAAAATATTTCTTTATATATACTATACCGAATGTAGGATCTTGTGTTTTCATGTTTTGGATGATTTATATATTTACACTTGTATGCTGGATGTACATCATTTTTTTAATATCCAGCATAGTAATTAGTACTCATATTTTTAAGATTAATATTCACAGTTATAACTTTTACTTGTGTGCTTCAGATACATAAATTATTTATTTATGTATTCAAAAGTGTTCAGTACTTTTATAACCAAAATTTATTTAGTTACGTGATTGCTTACATCTACTTCTAACCTCTACTCGCATGGTAAAAAAAAGATGCATGATGTGTCCGGCGTAATAATTCTTTTATTCACTCGGTTCAAATTTATGGTTTGTTATTTATCTTTATTTATCAGCAGTGTTATAAGTTCCACTTATATGCTCGAGATAAATTATTAATTTATCTACATTCAATGTGATAATCCGTACCATTATATGTTCGAAATATATTATTTATTTGTAATGCGACAAGTCTTTCGTATTCTTAAGAAATTTATCTTTTATTTATTCAGTGGATGAGTTTATCAATTTAATATATTTTTGAGATCATATTTCTTTTGAAAGATCTATAGATTTGTTTGTGTTGTGTCCATGTTACCGTTTTTTTACTAATATTTATTTATTCCGATTTGTACTAATATTTTTGTCGTTAATTGGTGAGAACTTCTAAACGTTTATAGGCAAATTCGTTACATCAGAGAATTATTTTTTTATATATTTCTTTTAATTATAGGGTCTCTATCCACATTGAACTTCAAGTAGTAAAAAAATTGGCCATTATCCCTTTGTGTGAAAGCCTACATTCGATTCACAGTATAGCGTATCTACTTCAGATCCCTTTTTAAACTATGGGTTATAACGTTTCAGGTTACATAATAGCTCTGAGTTCGTTGTATTAAAGTTATCGAAATATTTCAAAGGTAATTCATAGACAAGTGTTCAAATGATAACACAAGAAGTCAAATTTAGTTCTACTACTCTATTTTTTGTTGATTTTCTTCAATTAGCTTAATAATTTTATAATTAATATTCTTTATAAACGATCTTACATAATCCACATGGCTTTCTCACATACTATATAAAGAACTATCAAAAAAGAACAAATTTCTACATGTTTGACCACTAAAGAAAAGAAAAGAAAATGATACCACATGACACAGACCATAGGAAATGATATCATAAGATAAAGACCATTATCCTTAATAACATATACATATGTCTACAAGTTATCGTTACAGAGTCCACGTCTCTTATAACCTCAAAATTAAAAGGAATTGTTACTTTAAAATAAAATAAGATATCAAAACGCTTCAGAACTTCTATTTGTTGTGGGTGGCTGTGTTATTTAACCCTTATTATCCCGAATTGTTTATTTTAATCTTCTTTTCGTGAATTGTGTTAACGTACTTTTCTAACAATATAAAAGCATAAAAGAATAACGTTTTTCATTTGTTACCTTGTTCATTTACTAGTTAAGGAATTAGATTTTACTAGTAAATGAGCCGATATTTAGCGTTGGTTTTCTGAACGTTCTTTTCCGTTGCCATATGGCATCACGGGGATAAAACGGGTTAAGTATGTTATTTGTTATTTAAAGAAACCCTTAGGAACAAAACGGCCAATAACAAATGGTTTTTAAAATTCTGTGAACGTTGAAATGGGTTATTATTCAAATTTTAACAGTAGAAATTACCCCCAAAGCTAATTTGAACAAACTATAAACTATAAAATTCTGTGAACGTTGAAATGGGTTATTATTCAAATTTTAACAGTAGAAATTACCCCCAAAGCTAATTTGAACAAACTATAATATAATTGTTACTTTTGTGTAATACAACTGGGTTAAATTAAAATATTCTAATCTACATTTTTATATATATAATTTCAAGTTACTTAAATTTATTTTGTCAATATTCCCAATATGTTCCCAATAAATTATACTGTACTAGGAAAAAAATGGTCTAGAAATTTCCATGTGTAGTACAATTTGTCTTTTTTTCATGGGCTTGCAAGTAACGATACATGGACGGATTTTATGTTAGAAAACAATAGGATAAAAAATAACAAAACGTTTAGTAAAGAAAAAATTAATTAATTCTCGTTTTGATTGTGAGAAAAGAAAAGAATTCAAGGCAATTCTCTTCACTGTATGTACTGTGTTAATAAACTGTATCCACGTTGTGTGCTGTTTCCGTATACTTGTATGTGTGTGTGTGTGTGTGTGTGTGTGTGTGTGTGTGTGTGTGTGTGTGTGTTCGTGAGGAACAATCTACTCCTTTTGAATGGACCATATAATATATTGCACAAAACCCCTAAATTAAGGAACAATTACAGTCGGTAGATAAGCGAATCATCATCATCATCATCGCACAAACAGGAGCATGCGCGCATAGAGCTTAAACCAAAAGGCAGGTTGGTATCTCATTAGCCCAGGTGTGAACACTAACATCAGGTCAGATCTTACAGAGATTTCTCCTACATTCTCCTGGATGTGGGTGGCTTCAGTGTATACAGGTATTCAGTCCCGCTACATTTATATTATCTATCATGAACTACAAGAAACAATAATCCTGAAGTTGCAACAAACCGATTGACTCAAAGAAAAAAAAACTGTAAAAGACAGGAGTTATTAGTGCTAAATTACTTACATAATGATTATTACATAATTTGACGCAACATTAAACTAAATGATACGAGACATCAGACGAATTTTCTTTTCTTTTTTTCTTTCTTTTTTCTTGATGATTATACTACACGCGCGGTAGCTAGCTATAATAACATAAGTACAGATGATGCACAAAATTACCAAACGCATTTAATGTAATGTCGAATTACTTACACAGAGATATTATTAAAGTCAAAAGTAAGAAAAAAGAAACAAAAAAGACACTAAGAATTCATTAAATGTGCTTTTCTTTTCTTTTAAGATATTAATTATTTAATTACTTCCGGATATGTGTACTGTAAAAGAAGAAACTAATGATGGAAGAAAATAAGAAACATTTTTTTCTCTGATCGTAATGAGTTCACAAATTAATTGTTTGAGACACAAATTATAGCACAAAGACGCCGCTGATACTTTTTTTTTAATATATCTATATGTAAAGTTGCATTTATTCGACTGTCTTAGAGAGCTAAAAATTGGAGTGTTTAATCCTGAATGTATTTTGTGGAATTTCAAAGATGCAAAATTCTGATATATATATATATATATATATATATATATATATATATATATATATATATATATATATATATTGAAGTTTGTTTATTTAACACACACCTATTACAGAGCCAACTGCTCCAATTACAACAGGTGAATACAAATTCAATATACAATTGTGAAAATTGCTAAGTAATCTATTAGATTAAAATAAATATAAGAAAAGAAAAGAAAAAAACAGAAAAAAGTCTAAAATAGCAACATTCATGCAGGCTATTTTTTCTTTTAAATGCAAGAACATAATCATTACATTACATAAACAGGGTTCAAAAACAATTGAATGAATTTTATATACTTTTCCAAAGACATCGTAAAATCCACGATTATTCCAGATTTTATAATATCATTATGTTTCTTACACAGTCTCACAAGTGGTGAATTTTTATGAGAGATTGTTTTAGATTTAGGTATAACAAATGGTAATCGTACTCTTAAAGATCTACTAGTGCTAAATTTTAACATTTCCAGAAAATCTTGATTAACTATAATACCATTAATAATTTTAAATAGAAAAACATGATGCATTATTTCCCTCCTTTTCACCAGAGACGAACAATTAAATTCCCTTAAGAGAACACTATAGTTCACTTTCATAACATACGCAGAGATTTTGAATCTCTTGTACCATAAATACCTTAAAAATATTTTTTGTATTGATTCGATTTTCCTTATTTGATTATCATAACAGGGGGACCATACTAATGAAGCGTACTCTAATTTACTTCTAACTAATGAATTAAATAATTTAACTAACACTTCAGCGTTGTTTAATTCCTTTGAGTTTCTAATTATGAATCCTAAAGCTTTATAGGATTCATTAACAATTCTATCAATATGTAGATTAAATTTTAATTTTGTATCTAAAGTAACACCCAAATCCTTAATTTGTGTTGATCTTTGTAATATTTCATTGTAAATTTTATAATTATATTGAGCTGGTTTACTCTGTCGTGAAAAAGTAATAACAGAACATTTTTTAACGTTAAATTGTAATTTATTATCAATACTCCATTTGTAACAACTGTCAAGATCCTTTTGTAATTTCTTTGCGTCTTCCATATTATTTATTGCCCGAAATATTTTTAAGTCATCCGCATACAACAGACATTTGGAATATTTTATAACGCCAGGCAAATCATTAATAAACAAAAGGAAAAAGAGTGGACCCAGTTTAGACCCTTGAGGTATTCCTGAATGAATCACGTATCTATCTGAACATAGCCCATTATAAGTAACAAACTGTACACGTTCTCTTAAATAGGATTTAATTAGAGTTAATAACGCTTCTGATAAGCTCAAATTTGCTAATTTGTTAAGCAATATCTTATGATCTAATTTGTCAAATGCCTTCGCAAAGTCGGTATATATTACATCAATAGAACAACTGTTTCCGTTCAAGGAGTCCAAAATAAACTGCGTAAGGTTAGTTAGATTCGTAGTAGTGGATTTCCCTGGTAAGAAACCATGTTGACACTCTACTATGTATGATTTTACATGATTAAATATCTTACTGTACAATATGTGTTCAAATATTTTAGACGGCATCGATATTAATGAAATAGGCCTATAGTTTGTAATATCTTTTGGATTCCCAGATTTATAAATCGGAGTCACTTTACTAATTTTCCAACATTCAGGAAAACATCCAGTAACCAAAATGAGATTATAAATATAGCAAAGAGGAGTTACCAAAACATCTACACAACCCTTAAAGATATAAGATGGTAAATTATCTGGACCACTAGATCGTGTTGATCGAGTTTTCTTTATTGCTTCCCTACATTCTTCCTCACTCACTTTTTTTATAACTAGGCAGTGAGGTATTAAAGGTATATTCGAAGTGCTCCATTCGTAGAATGAAGACCTTTCATCATACACACTATGAAAATATTGAGCGAAACCCTCAACAATATTTTTATTTGTTTTTAATAACTCACCCTTATATAACATAGTAGATGGATTTTGCAAACATCTTTTCTTATTTTTTATGAAACTCCAGAAGTGTTTTGTGTCTCTACTAATATTATTCCCTATATTTTGAATATATAAAGAATAAGCTTTTTTAATCATCGTCTTAGATTTCCTGCGCAGGTCTAAAAACCTTTCCAAGTTATACTGTGAGTGTTGTTTACGCTTCCTATAATATTCTTTATGTTTCAAAAGACTTATAATCTCAGAAGTAAACCAAACCGGGTACAAATTCTTTTTATGGCTTTTCACTTTCGGTACGTGTCTATCGATATAATTAAACATTATTTCATAAAAATATTTTATTGCATCATTTGGTTCTCTATAAGTGTATAATTGACCCCAACTTTCTTTTTGCAAATCTTTATAAAAATTATAAAAATCTGCTTTGCTATAATTGTATTTTAACATATTGTCATTCATTTTAACCCGCCTCATATTTTTAATTTGTAAATCAAGCTGCAATAGGGATGCAATATATCAGCAAATACCAAAGAATTTTCGCTTGTATATACATTACATGATTCACTCATATTTGTTAAAACCAGATCAAGAGTTTTATTATCTTTGTTTTTTACATCACTTATAGAATGAAGATCGTGCAATGCCAAGAAATTTGAGAGGGTTTTACATATTGAATCCCCGAGTAATAAGTTATAACTTGAATCTATTATAGTTGGAATATTAAAATCACCAACAATTAATATTCTACAGGATGTTAAAGTATCTACTATTTCATTAACCCTGGCAAAGAACGAGCTATATATCTCAATTTTGGATTTCGGTGGGAAATACACACAAATTATTAAAAGCCGAATTGTACCAATATTTGTCTTAATACATACGGTTTGAACATCTTTAATATTTACATGAAACTCTGTAACAGAAAAAGACTTTTTTATCGCTATCATTGACCCACCACCCTTCCTGCAGCTCCGATCGTTCCTAAATACCAAATATCTGTTGTCAATAAATTCTGCGTCATATACATTTTCAGATAACCAGGTTTCCGTTAGCATGATTATACTGTAATTTGAGGAAAGAATACTCGTATATATTTCATCTATTTTGGTATTCAGACCTCTTACATTCTGATAATAAACTGAAATTATGTTATTACACATTGATTATATTCCATTTTAAGCTAAGTTTCTAACTTCATCAATAGATTTTAACGTATACACATATGTATCATTTTCTTTCTTCCTCAGTTTTACATTTCCTGCCCAATCAACCCAAACAAACGCAAAGTTTTTTTCTTTCTTAATTTTCCTAGCTTCGGAAAATACAATTCTTCTATTTAATGAAAGACTCGGATTAATATACACGGGTCCACCAACAGTATAACCTAAATCCTTACAGTTTAAGTTACGCTTAACTTTACGTTTTTGTATAACCATGTCTCTATCCACTCTCCTTATAAATTTCACAACAATTCCGGGAATAGGTTGATTTGTTTTCAGTCTGTGACATGTATCTATCATACTATTATTAATTTCCATCCCAAGCACACGCCCCACTGATTCAACAATCTTAAATGTGTTTTCATTCGGCTGTTCTGGAATACCATGAATTTCTAGAGAGTTTCTTCTACTGTACTGGTCCAGATCATCCAATTGTGTATTTAATTTATCACACAATTGTGTATTTAATATATATATACAGAAGGTTGATTAATTCGTGTGTCAATTTCATTTGTTCACTGTGCAAAAGTGGTATGAGGTAAAGCCGTGCAATTTAGTGTAACTATAGACAAAGGACATAAGTTTTGTTTCGTCATAAAAGCATGTCACTTGTACTAAAGATTGAGGAGATATAGGGTCAAAGGTCAAATTTCGATTTTTTTTTCCTTATGGGATTAACTAACTAACTAACTAACTCTATGGCCTATGGAACCCGGAGGTTCAGTGCCGCGTTCACAAAAGCTCTCCACTGACTTCTATCCTTAGCTAATTGCATCCAGTTTCTACTTTGTATTCCTATCTCTGCGAGATCCATCTTAATATTATCCTCCCATCTGCGCCTCGGTCTTCCTAATGGTCGTTTTCCTATGGGTCTACCAGTCAAGACTTTGAAAGCGTTTCTACTTTCTTCCATTCTAGCTACATGACCTGCCCACCTAAGCCTCCTAGACTTGACGACCCTAACAATGTTGGGTAAACCGTATAAACTATGTAGTTCCTCGTTATGAAGCTTCCGCCATTCCCCATTCTCGTTCCTCTTGGGTCCGAATATTCTTCTCAGGATCCCGTTCTCAAATACTTTCAGTCTATGTTCTTCCCTCAGAGTAAGCGACCATGTTTCGCAACCATACAGAACAACAGGCATGATTATCGTTTTATATATTTTAAGCTTCAAATTCCTCGACAGAATTCGCGACGACAAGAGATTTTGAACCGAATAGTAACACGAATTCCCTGCTTTTAGTCGACATTTAATTTCTTCGTGAATATGATTTTCGTCTGTTAATATTGATCCTAAATATTTGAAAGTATCCACTTTATCAAAAGTATTATTTAATATTTTAACGCCTCCACAATTTGCCGTATTACGGTCCCGACGCACTTCCATGTATTTAGTTTTCTCTGCATTTACTTCTAAACCCATGTCCCTGCAAGCGTTTAATAAGATCTCTGCATTTATTTCTACTGTTCTCCTATCATCCCCTATTAAATTTACATCATCAGCATATGCCATAACCTGGTGAATGCCGTTCAACTCTAGGCCCTGGTTGCTATCTTTGATTTTCCTTATGGCGTATTCCAGCACAAAGTTAAATAATAATGGTGACAACGATTCTCCTTGTTTCAGGCCATTTTCGACGTGGAAGCTCGTGGACAAAAATTTTCCTACCCGGACTTTACTTTGGGATTCACTTAAACATATCTTAATTAATCTAATTATCTTTCTCGGTATTCCAAGCTCTGTAAGAACGTTGTATAATGTTTCTCTCCTAACCGAGTCGTAAGCCTTTCTAAAATCAATAAATAGTTGATGTACCGGGGTATTGTATTCCCACTTCTTTTCGAGTATTTGGCGAATGGTAAATATTTGGTCGATAGTTGATCGATTTCGTCTAAATCCGCACTGATAATCTCCAATAATTTCATCTGCGTATGGGGTCAATCTTGCTAACAGAATATTTGAAAGGATTTTATAGGATGTTGACAGAAGAGAAATGCCTCGATAATTATTACAGTCAGTTTTGTCGCCTTTCTTGTGAATTGGAACAATGATTGACTCTTTCCACTCTT